>NW_027469646.1:0-85058 GCF_051020765.1 Lasioglossum baleicum
TAGCCTGCGGGATGGGCATCCTCTCGCACGTGTTTTTTACTCGACTAGCCTGCGGGATGCATCCTCTCCGCACGTGTTTTTACTCGACTAGCCTGCGGGGATGCATCCTCTCGCACGTGTTTTTTACTCGTCTAGGCTGCGGGATGCATCGTCTCGCACGTGTTTTTTTACTCGACTAAGCCTGCGGGATGCATCCTCTCGCACTTTGTTTTTACTCGACTAGCCTGCGGGGTTGCATCCTCTCGCACGATGTTTTTACTCGACTAGCCTGCGGGATGCATCCTCCTCTCGCACGTGTTTTACTCGACTAGCCTGCGGGGATGCATCCTCTCGCACGTGTTTTTACTCGACTAGCTGCGGGATGCATCCTCTCGCACGTGTTTTTACTCGACTAGCCTGCGGGATGCATCCTCTCCGCACGTGTTTTTACTCGTCTAGGCCTGCGGGATGCATCGTCTCGCACGTGTTTTTACTCGTCTAGCCTGCGGGATGCATCCTCTCGCACGTGTTTTTACTCGACTAGCCTGCGGGATGCATCCTCTCGCACGTGTTTTTACTCGACTAGCCTGCGGGGATGCATCCTCTCGCACGTGTTTTTACTCGACTAGCCTGCGGGATGCATCCTCTCGTACGTGTTACTCGACAGCCAGCGATGCATCCTCTCGTCACGTGTTCTTTCACTCGTCTAGGCTGCGGGATGCATCGTCTCGCACGTGTTTTTACTCGACTAGCCTGCGGGGATGCATCCTCTCGCACGTGTTTTTACTCGACTAGCCTGCGGGATGCATCATCTCGCACGTGTTTTTACTCGACTAGCCTGCGGGATGCATCCTCTCGCACGTGTTTTTACTCGACTAGCCTGCGGGATGCATCCTCTCGCACGTGTTTTTACTCGTCTAGGCTGCGGGATGCTATCCTCTCGCACGTGTTTTTACTCGAGTAGCTGCGGATGCATCCTCTCGCACGTGTTTTTTACTCGACTAGCCTGCGGGAGTGCATCCTCTCGCACGTGTTTTTACTCGACTAGCCTGCGGGATGCATCCTCTCGCACGTGTTTTCACTCGACTAGCCTGCGGGATGCATCTCTCGCACGTGTTTTTACTCGACTAGCCTGCGGGATGCATCCTCTCGCACGTGTTTTTACTCGACTAGCCTGCGGGATGCATCTCTCGCACGTGTTTTTACTCGAGCTAGCCTGCGGGATGCATCCTCTCGCACGTGTTTTACTCGACTAGCCTGCGGGATGCATCCTCTCGCACGTGTTTTTACTCGACTAGCCTGCGGGGATGCATCCTCTCGCACGTGTTTTTACTCGACTAGCCTGCTGGATGCATCCTCTCAAACGTGTTTTTACTCGACTAGCCTGCGGGATGCATCCTCTCGCACGTGTTTTTTGCTCGACTAGCCTGCGGGATGCATCCTCTCGCACTTGTTTTTACTCGACTAGCCTGCGGGATGCATTCTTCCGCACGTGTTTTTACTCGACTAGCCTGCGGGATGCATCCTCTCGCACGTGTTTTTACTCGTCTAAGCTGCGGGATGCATCCTCTCGCACGTGTTTTTACTCGACTAGCCTGCGGGATGCATCCTCTCGCACGTGTTTTAACTCGGACTAGCCTGCGCGGAATGCATCCTCTCGCACGTGTTTTTACTCGACTAGCCTGCGGGATGCATCCTCTCGCACGTGTTTTTATTCGACTAGCCTGCGGGATGCATCCTCTCGCACGTGATTTTACTCGACTAGCCTGCGGGATGCATCCTCTCGCACGTGTTTTTACTCGACTAGCCTGCGGGATGCATCCTCTCGCACGTGTTTTTTACTTCGACTAGCCTGCGGGATGCATCCTCTCGCACGTGTTTTTGCTCAGACTAGCCTGCGGGATGCATCCTCTCGCACGTGTTTTTACACGACTAGCCTGCGGGATGCATCCTCTCGCACGTGTTTTTAGCCTCGACTAGGCCTGCGGGATGCCATCCTCTCGCACGTGTTTTTTACTCGACTAGCCTGCGGGATGCATCCTTCTCGCACGTGTTTTTACTCGACTAGCCCTGCGGGATAGCATCCTCTCGCACGTGTTTTTACTCGTCTAGGCTGCGGGATGCATCCTCTCGCACGTGTTTTTACTCGAGTAGTTTGCGGGATGCATCCTCTCGCACGTGTTTTTACTCGACTAGCCTGCGGGGTGCATCCTCTCGCACGTGTTTTTACTCGACTAGCCTGCGGAATGGCATCCTCTCGCACGTGTTCTTCACTCGACTAGCCTGCGGGATGCATCCTCTCGCACGTGTTTTTACTCGACTAGCCTGCGGGATGCATCCTCTCGCACGTGTTTTTTACATCGACTAGCCTGCGGGATGCATCGTATCGCACGTGTTTTTACTCGACTAGCCTGCGGGATGCATCCTCTCGCACGTGTTTTTGCTCGACTAGCCTGCGGGATGCATCACTCTCGCACTTGTTTTTACTCGACTAGCCTGCGGGATGCATCCTCTCGCACGTGTTTTTTACTCGACTAGCCTGCGGGATGCATCCTTTTCGCACGTGTTTTTACTCGACTAGCCTGCGGAATGCATCGCTCTCGCACGTGTTCTTCACTCGGACTAGCCATGCGGGATGCATCCTCTCGCACGTGTTTTTACTCGACTAGCCTGCGGGATGCATCGTATCGCACGTGTTTTTACTCGACTAGCCTGCGGGATGCATCCTCTCGCACGTGTTTTTACTCGACTAGCCTGCGGGATGCATCCGTCTCGCACGTGTTTTCTTCTTTTTCTCGACTAGCCTGCGGGATGCATCCTCTCGCACGAGTGTTTTTACTCGACTAGCCTGCTGGATGCATCCTCTCAAACCGTGTTTTTACTCGACTAGCCTGCGGGATGCATCCTCTCGCACGTGTTTTTGCTCGACTAGCCTGCGGGATGCATCCTCTCGCACGTGTTTTTACTCGACTAGCCTGCTGGATGCATCCTCTCAAACGTGTTTTTACTCGACTAGCCTGCGGGATGCATCCTCTCGCACGTGTTTTTGCTCGACTAGCCTGCGGGATGCATCCTCTCGCACTTGTTTTTACTCGACTAGCCTGAGGGAATGCATCCTCTCGCACCGTGTTTTTACTCGACTAGCCTGCGGGATGCATCCTCTCGCAAGTGTTTTTACTCGTCTAAGCTGCGGGATGCATCCTCTCGCACGTGTTTTTACTCGACTAGCCTGCGGGATGCATCCTCTCGCACGTGTTTTTACTCGACTAGCCTGCGGGATGCATCCTCTCGCACGTGTTTTTTACTCGACTAGCCTGCGGGGATGCATCCTCTCGCACGTGTTTTTATTCGACTAGCCTGCGGGATGCATCCTCTCGCACGTGTTTTTTACTCGACTAGCCTGCGGGATGCATCCTCTCGCACGTGTTTTTTCTACTCGACTAGCCTGCGGGGATGCATCCTCTCGCACGTGTTTTTGACTCGACTAGCCTGCGGGATGCATGCTCTCGCACGTGTTTTTGCTCGACTAGCCTGCGGGATGCATCCTCTCGCACGTGTTTTTCTCGCGACTAGCCTGCGGGATGCATCCTCTCGGCACGTGTTTTTACTCGACTAGCCTGCGGGATGCATCCTCTCGCACGTGTTTTTTACTCGACTAGCCTGCGGGATGCATCCTCTCGCACGTGTTTTTTACTCGACTAGCCTGCGGGATGCATCCTCTCGCACGTGTTTTTACTCGAGTAGTCTGCGGGATGCATCCTCTCGCACGTGTTTTTACTCGACTAGCCTGCGGGATGCATCCTCTCGCACGTGTTTTTTACTCGACTAGCCTGCGGGATGCATCCTCTCGCACGTGTTTCTTATCACTCGACTTAGCCTGCGGGGATGCATCCTCATCGCACGGTGTTTTTTACTCGACCTAGCCTGCGGGATGCATCCTCTCGCACGGTGTTTTTTACTCGACTAGCCTGCGGGATGCATCCTCTCGCAACGTGTTTTTACTCGACTAGCCTGCGGGATGCATCCTCTCGGCACGTGTTTTTAGCTCGACTAGCCTGCGGGATGCATCCTCTCGCACGTGTTTTTACTCGACTAGCCTGCGGGATGCATCCTCTCGCACGTGTTTTTACTCGACTAGCCTGCGGGATGCATCCTCTCGCACGTGTTTTTACTCGTCTAGCTGCGTGGATGCATCCTCTCGCACGTGTTTTTACTCGACTAGCCTGCGGGATGCATCCTCTCGCACGTGTTTTACTCGACTAGCCTGCGGGATGCATCCTCTCGCACGTGTTTTTACTCGACTAGGCCTGCGGGATGCATCCTCTCGCACGTGTTTTTACTCGACTAGCCTGCGGGATGCATTCCTCTCGCACGTGTTTTTACTCGACTAGCCTGCGGGATGCATCCTCTCGCACGTGTTTTACTCGACTAGCCTGCGGGATGCATCCTCTCGCACGTGTTTTTACTCGACTAGCCTGCGGGATGCATCCTCTCGCACGTGTTTTTACTCGACTAGCCTGCGGGATTGCATCCTCTCGCACGTGTTTTTTACTCGACTAGCCTGCGGGATGCATCCTCTCGCACGTGTTTTTTACTCGTCTAGCCTGCGGGATGCATCTCTCGCACGTGTTTTTACTCGACTAGCCTGCGGGATGCATCCTCTCGCACGTGTTTTTACTCGACTAGCCCTGCGGGATGCATCCTCTCGCACGTGTTTTTACTCGACTAGCCTGCGGGATGCATCCTCTCGCACGTGTTTTTACTCGACTAGCCTGCGGGATGCATCCCTCTCGCACGATGTTTTTAGCTCGACTAGCCTGCGGGACTGCATCCTCTCGCACGTGTTTTACTCGACTAGCCTGCGGGATGCATCCTCTCGCACGTGGTTTTTTACTCGACTAGCCTGCGGGATTGCATCCCTCGCACGTGTTTTTACTCGACTAGCCTGCGGGATGCATCCTCTCGCACGTGTTTTTTACTCGACTAGCCTGCGGGATGCATCCTCTCGCACGTGTTTTTACTCGACGTAGCCTGCGGGATGCATCCTCTCGCACGTGTTTTTACTCGACTAGCCTGCGGGTGTGCATCCTCTCGCACGTGTTTTTTACTCGACTAGCCTGCGGGATGCATCCTCTCGCACGTGTTTTTACTCGACTAGCCTGCGGGATGCATCCTCTCGCACGTGTTTTTACTCGACTAGCCTGCGGGATGCATCCTCTCGCACGTGTTTTTTTACTCGACTAGCTGCCGGATGCATCGTCTCGCACGTGTTTTTACTCGACTAGCCTGCGGGATGCATCCTCTCGCACGTGTTTTTTACTCGACTAGCCTGCGGGATGCATCCTCTCGCACTGTTTTTACTCGACTAGGCTGCGGGATGCATCCTCTCGCACGTGTTTTTACTCGACTAGCTTGCGGGATGCATCCTCTCGCACTGTGTTTTTACTCGACTAGCCTGCGGGGATGCATCCTCTCGCACGTGGTTTTTACTCGACTAGCCTGCGGGATGCATCCTCTCGCACGTGTTTTTACTCGACTAGCCTGCGGGATGCATCCTCTCGCACGTGTTTTTACTCGACTAGCCTGCGGGATGCATCCTCTCGCACGTGTTTTTACTCGACTAGCCTGCGGGATGCCCTCGTATCGCACGTGTTTTTACTCGACTAGCCTGCGGGATGCATCCTCTCGCACGTGTTTTTGCTCGACTAGCCTGCGGGATGCATCCTCTCGCACTTGTTTTTACTCGACTAGCCTGCGGGATGCATCCTCTCGCACGTGTTTTTACTCGACTAGCCTGCGGGATGCATCCTTCTCGCACGTGTTTTTACTCGACTAGCCTGCGGAATGCATCCTCTCGCACGTGTTTCTTCACTCGACTAGCCTGCGGGATGCATCCTCTCGCACGTGTTTTTACTCGACTAGCCTGCGGGATGCATCGTATCGCACGTGTTTTTACTCGACTAGCCTGCGGGATGCATCCTCTCTCGCACGTGTTTTTACTCGACTAGCCTGCGGGATGCATCCTCTCGCAACGTGTTTTTACTCGACTAGCCTGCGGGATGCATCCTCTCAGCACGTGTTTTTACTCGACTAGCCTGCGGGATGCATCCTCTCAACGTGTTTTACTCGACTAGCCTGCGGGATGCATCCTCTCGCACGTGTTTTTGCTCGACTAGCCTGCGGGATGCATCCTCTCGCACGTGTTTTTACTCGACTAGCCTGCTGGATGCATCCTCTCAACGTGTTTTACTCGACTAGCCTGCGGGATGCATCCCTCTCGCACGTGTTTTTGCTCGACTAGCCTGCGGGATGCATCCTCTCGCACTTGTTTTTACTCGACTAGCCTGCGGAATGCATCCTCTCGCACGTGTTTTTACTCGACTAGCCTGCGGGATGCATCCTCTCGCACGTGTTTTTACTCGTCTAGCTGCGGGATGCATCCTCTCGCACGTGTTTTTACTCGACTAGCCTGCGGGATGCATCCTCTCGCACGGTGTTTTTTACTCGACTAGCCTGCGGGATGCATCCTCTCGCACGTGTTTTACTCGACTAGCCTGCGGGATGCATCCTCTCGCACGTGTTTTTTATTCGACTAGCCTGCGGGATGCATCCTCTCGCACGTGTTTTTACTCGACTAGCCTGCGGGATGCATCCTCTCGCACGTGTTTTTACTCGACTAGCCTGCGGGATGCATCCTCTCGCACGTGTTTTTTGCTCGACTAGCCTGCGGGATGCATGCTCTCAGCACGTGTTTTGCACGACTAGCCTGCGGGATTGCATCCTCTCGCACGTGTTTTTGCCGACTAGCCTGCGGGATGCATCCTCTCGCACGTGTTTTTACTCGACTAGCTCTGCGGGATGCATCCTCTCGCACGTGTTTTTACTCGACTAGCCTGCGGGATGCATCCTCTCGCACGTGTTTTTACTCGTCTAGGCTGCGGGATGCATCCTCTCGCACGTGTTTTTACTCGAGTAGTCTGCGGGATGCATCCTCTCGCACGTGTTTTTTACTCGACTAGCCTGCGGGATGCATCATCTCGCACGTGTTTTTTGCTCGACTAGCCTGCGGGATGCATCCTCTCGCACCTGTTTTTGCTCGACTAGCCTGCGGGACGCATCCTCTGGCACGTGTTCTTTCACTCGACTAGCCTGCGGGATGCATCCTCTCGCACGTGTTTTTACTCGACTAGCCTGCGGGATGCATCCTCTCAGCACGTGTTTTTACTCGACTAGCCTGCGGGATGCATCCTCTCGCACGAGTTTTTTGCTCGACTAGCCTGGCGGGATGCATCCTCTCGCACGTGTTTTTACTCGAGTAGCCTGCGGGATGCATCCCTCTCGCACGTGTTTTTACTCGACTAGCCTGCGGGGTTGCATCCTCTCGCACGTGTTTTTACTCGACTAGCTGCGGGATGCATCCTCTCGCACGTGTTTTTACTCGACTAGCCTGCGGGATGCATCCTCTCGCACGTGTTTTTACTCGACTAGCCTGCGGGATGCATCCTCTCGCACGTGTTTTTTACTCGTCTAGGCTGCGGGATGCATCGTCTCGCACGTGTTTTTACTCGACTCTAGCCTGCGGGATGCATCCTCTCGCACGTGTTTTTACTCGACTAGCCTGCGGGATGCATCCTCCTCGCACGTGTTTTTACTCGTCTAGGCTGCGGGATGCATCCTCTCGCACGTGTTTTTACTCGAGTAGTTTGCGGGATGCATCCTCTCGCACGTGTTTTTACTCGACTAGCCTGCGGGGTGCATCCTCTCGCACGTGTTTTTACTCGACTAGCCTGCGCGAATGCATCCTCTCGCACGTGTTCTTCACTCGACTAGCCTGCGGGATGCATTCCTCTCGCACGTGTTTTTACTCGACTAGCCTGCGGGATGCATCCTCTCGCACGTGTTTTTACTCGACTAGCCTGCGGGATGCATCGTATCGCACGTGTTTTTACTCGACTAGCCTGCGGGATGCATCCTCTCGCACGTGTTTTTGCTCGACTAGCCTGCGGGATGCATCCTCTCGCACTTGTTTTTACTCGACTAGCCTGCGGGATGCATCCTCTCGCACGTGTTTTTACTCGACTAGCCTGCGGGATGCATCCTTTCGCACGTGTTTTTACTCGACTAGCCTGCGGAATGCATCCTCTCGCACGTGTTCTTCACTCGACTAGCCTGCGGGATGCATCCTCTCGCACGTGTTTTTACTCGACTAGCCTGCGGGATGCATCGTATCGCACGTGTTTTTACTCGACTAGCCTGCGGGATTGCATCTTCTCGCACGTGTTTTTACTCGACTAGCCTGCGGGATGCATCCTCTCGCACGTGTTTTTTCTCGACTAGCCTGCGGGATGCATCCTCTCGCACGTGTTTTTACTCGACTAGCCTGCTGGATGCATCCTCTCAAACGTGTTTTTACTCGACTAGCCTGCGGGATGCATCCTCTCGCACGTGTTTTTGCTCGACTAGCCTGCGGGATGCATCCTCTCGCACGTGTTTTTACTCGACTAGCCTGCTGGATGCATCCCTCTCAAACGTGTTTTTACTCGACTAGCCTGCGGGATGCATCCTCTCGCACGTGTTTTTGCTCGACTAGCCTGCGGACCTGCGGGATGCATCCTCTCGCACTTGTTTTTACTCGACTAGCCTGCGGAATGCATCCTCTCGAACGTGTTTTTACTCGACTAGCCTGCGGGATGCATCCTCTCGCAAGTGTTTTTACTCGTCTAAGCTGCGGGATGCATCCTCTCGCACGTGTTTTTACTCGACTAGCCTGCGGGATGCATCCTCTCGCACGTGTTTTTACTCGACTAGCCTGCGGGATGCATCCTCTCGCACGTGTTTTTACTCGACTAGCCTGCGGGATGCATCCTCTCGCACGTGTTTTTACTCGACTAGCCTGCGGGATGCATCCTCTCGCACGTGTTTTTGCTCGACTAGCCTGCGGGATGCATGCTCTCGCACGTGTTTTGCACGACTAGCCTGCGGGATGCATCCTCTCGCACGTGTTTTTGCCCGACTAGCCTGCGGGATGCATCCTCTCGCACGTGTTTTTACTCGACTAGCCTGCGGGATGCATCCTCTCGCACGTGTTTTTACTCGACTAGCCTGCGGGATGCATCCTCTCGCACGTGTTTTTACTCGTCTAGGCTGCGGGATGCATCCTCTCGCACGTGTTTTTACTCGAGTAGTCTGCGGAATGCATCCTCTCGCACGTGTTTTTACTCGACTAGCCTGCGGGGTGCATCCTCTCGCACGTGTTTTTACTCGACTAGCCTGCGGGATGCATCCTCTCGCACGTGTTCTTCACTCGACTAGCCTGCGGGATGCATCCTCACGCACGTGTTTTTACTCGACTAGCCTGCGGGATGCATCCTCTCGCACGTGTTTTTACTCGACTAGCCTGCTGGATGCATCCTCTCAAACGTGTTTTTACTCGACTAGCCTGCGGGATGCATCCTCTCGCACGTGTTTTTGCTCGACTAGCCTGCGGGATGCATCCTCTCGCACTTGTTTTTTACTCGACTAGCCTGCGGGATGCATCCTCTCGCACGTGTTTTTTACTCGACTAGCCTGCGGGATGCATCCTCTCGCACGTGTTTTTACTCGTCTAAGCTGCGGGATGCATCCGCTCGCACGTGTTTTTACTCGACTAGCCTGCGGGATGCATCCTCTCGCACGTGTTTTTACTCGACTAGCCTGCGGGATGCATCCTCTCGCACGTGTTTTTACTCGACTAGCCTGCGGGATGCATCCTCTCGCACGTGTTTTTACTCGTCTAGGCTGCGGGATGCATCGTCTCGCACGTGTTTTTACTCGACTAGCCTGCGGGATGCATCCTCTCGCACGTGTTTTTTACTCGACTAGCCTGCGTTGTGCATCCTCTCGCACGTGTTTTTACTCGACTAGCCTGCGGGATGCATCCTCTCGCACGTGTTTTTACTCGACTAGCCTGCGGGATGCATCCTCTCGCACGTGTTTTTACTCGACTAGCCTGCGGGATGCATCCTCTCGCACGTGTTTTTACTCGTCTAGGCTGCGGGATGCATCGTCTCGCACGTGTTTTTACTCGACTAGCCTGCGGGATGCATCCTCTCGCACGTGTTTTTACTCGACTAGCCTGCGGGATGCATCCTCTCGCACGTGTTTTTACTCGACTAGCCTGCGGGATGCATCATCTCGCACGTGTTTTTGCTCGACTAGCCTGCGGGATGCATCCTCTCGCACCTGTTTTTGCTCGACTAGCCTGCGGGACGCATCCTCTGGCACGTGTTCTTCACTCGACTAGCCTGCGGGATGCATCCTCTCGCACGTGTTTTTACTCGACTAGCCTGCGGGATGCATCCTCTCGCACGTGTTTTTACTCGACTAGCCTGCGGGATGCATCCTCTCGCACGAGTTTTTGCTCGACTAGCCTGCGGGATGCATCCTCTCGCACGTGTTTTTACTCGAGTAGCCTGCGGGATGCATCCTCTCGCACGTGTTTTTACTCGACTAGCCTGCGGGGTGCATCCTCTCGCACGTGTTTTTACTCGACTAGCCTGCGGGATGCATCCTCTCGCACGTGTTTTTACTCGACTAGCCTGCGGGATGCATCCTCTCGCACGTGTTTTTACTCGACTAGCCTGCGGGATGCATCCTCTCGCACGTGTTTTTACTCGTCTAGGCTGCGGGATGCATCGTCTCGCACGTGTTTTTACTCGACTAGCCTGCGGGATGCATCCTCTCGCACGTGTTTTTACTCGACTAGCCTGCGGGATGCATCCTCTCGCACGTGTTTTTACTCGACTAGCCTGCGGGATGCATCATCTCGCACTTGTTTTTGCTCGACTAGCCTGCGGGATGCATCCTCTCGCACCTGTTTTTGCTCGACTAGCCTGCGGGACGCATCCTCTGGCACGTGTTCTTCACTCGACTAGCCTGCGGGATGCATCCTCTCGCACGTGTTTTTACTCGACTAGCCTGCGGGATGCATCCTCTCGCACGTGTTTTTACTCGACTAGCCTGCGGGATGCATCCTCTCAAACGTGTTTTTACTCGACTAGCCTGCGGGATGCATCCTCTCGCACGAGTTTTTGCTCGACTAGCCTGCGGGATGCATCCTCTCGCACTTGTTATTACTCGACTAGCCTGCGGGATGCATCCTCTCGCACGTGTTTTTTGCTCGACTAGCCTGCGGGACGCATTCACTCGCACGTGTTTTTCACTCGACTAGCCTGCGGGATGCATCTTCTCGCACGTGTTTTTACTCGACTAGCCTGCGGGATGCATCCTCTCGCACGTGTTTTTGCTCGACTAGCCTGCGGGACGCATCCTCTCGCACGTGTTTTTACTCGACTAGCCTGCGGGATGCATCCTCTCGCACGTGTTTTTACTCGTCTAAGCTGCGGGATGCATCCGCTCGCACGTGTTTTTACTCGACTAGCCTGCGGGATGCATCCTCTCGCACGTGTTTTTACTCGACTAGCCTGCGGGATGCATCCTCTCGCACGTGTTTTTACTCGACTAGCCTGCGGGATGCATCCTCTCGCACGTGTTTTTATTCGACTAGTCTGCGGGATGCATCCTCTCGCACGTGTTTTTACTCGACTAGCCTGCGGGATGCATCCTCTCGCACGTGTTTTTACTCGACTAGCCTGCGGGAAGCATCCTCTCGCACGTGTTTTTACTCAACTAGCCTGCGGCATGCACCCACGCACGTGTTTTTACTCGACTAGCCTGCGGGATGCATCCTCTCGCACGTGTTTTTACTCGACTAGCCTGCGGGATGCATCCTCTCGCACGTGTTTTTACTCGACTAGCCTGCGGGATGCATCCCCTCGCACGTGTTTTTACTCGACTAGCCTGCGGGGTGCATCCTCTCGCACGTGTTTTTACTCGACTAGCCTGCGGGATGCATCCTCTCGCACGTGTTTTTACTCGACTAGCCTGCGGGATGCATCCTCTCGCACGTGTTTTTACTCGAGTAGCCTGCGGGATGCATCCTCTCGCACGTGTTTTTACTCGACTAGCCTGCGGGGTGCATCCTCTCGCACGTGTTTTTACTCGACTAGCCTGCGGGATGCATCCTCTCGCACGTGTTTTTACTCGACTAGCCTGCGGGATGCATCCTCTCGCACGTGTTTTTACTCGACTAGCCTGCGGGATGCATCCTCTCAAACGTGTTTTTTACTCGACTAGCCTGCGGGATGCATCCTCTCGCACGAGTTTTTGCTCGACTAGCCTGCGGGATGCATCCTCTCGCACTTGTTATTACTCGACTAGCCTGCGGGATGCATCCTCTCGCACGTGTTTTTGCTCGACTAGCCTGCGGGACGCATTCACTCGCACGTGTTTTTCACTCGACTAGCCTGCGGGATGCATCTTCTCGCACGTGTTTTTACTCGGACTAGCCTGCGGGATGCATCCTCTCGCACGTGTTTTTGCTCGACTAGCCTGCGGGACGCATCCTCTCGCACGTGTTTTTACTCGACTAGCCTGCGGGATGCATCCTCTCGCACGTGTTTTTACTCGTCTAAGCTGCGGGATGCATCCGCTCGCACGTGTTTTTACTCGACTAGCCTGCGGGATGCATCCTCTCGCACGTGTTTTTACTCGACTAGCCTGCGGGATGCATCCTCTCGCACGTGTTTTTACTCGACTAGCCTGCGGGATGCATCCTCTCGCACGTGTTTTTATTCGACTAGTCTGCGGGATGCATCCTCTCGCACGTGTTTTTACTCGACTAGCCTGCGGGATGCATCCTCTCGCACGTGTTTTTACTCGACTAGCCTGCGGGAAGCATCCTCTCGCACGTGTTTTTACTCAACTAGCCTGCGGCATGCACCCACGCACGTGTTTTTACTCGACTAGCCTGCGGGATGCATCCTCTCGCACGTGTTTTTACTCGACTAGCCTGCGGGATGCATCCTCTCGCACGTGTTTTTACTCGACTAGCCTGCGGGATGCATCCCCTCGCACGTGTTTTTACTCGACTAGCCTGCGGGGTGCATCCTCTCGCACGTGTTTTTACTCGACTAGCCTGCGGGATGCATCCTCTCGCACGTGTTTTTACTCGACTAGCCTGCGGGATGCATCCTCTCGCACGTGTTTTTACTCGAGTAGCCTGCGGGATGCATCCTCTCGCACGTGTTTTTACTCGACTAGCCTGCGGGTGCATCCTCTCGCACGTGTTTTTACTCGACTAGCCTGCGGGATGCATCCTCTCGCACGTGTTTTTACTCGACTAGCCTGCGGGATGCATCCCCTCGCACGTGTTTTTACTCGGACTAGCCTGCGGGGTGCATCCTCTCGCACGTGTTTTTACTCGACTAGCCTGCGGCATGCACCCTCGCACGTGTTTTTACTCGTCTAGGCTGCGGGATGCATCCTCTCGCACGTGTTTTTACTCGACTAGCCTGCGGGGTGCATCCTCTCGCACGTGTTTTTACTCGACTAGCCTGCGGCATGCACCCTCGCACGTGTTTTTATTCGACTATCCTGCGGGATGCATCCTCTCGCACGTGATTTTACTCGACTAGCCTGCGGGATGCATCCTCTCGCACGTGTTTTTACTCGACTAGCCTGCGTTGTGCATCCTCTCGCACGTGTTTTTACTCGACTAGCCTGAAGGGATGCATCCTCTCGCACGTGTTTTTACTCGACTAGCCTGCGGGATGCATCCTCTCGCACGTGTTTTTACTCGACTAGCCTGCGGGATGCATCCTCTCGCACGTGTTTTTACTCGTCTAGGCTGCGGGATGCATCGTCTCGCACGTGTTTTTGCTCGACTAGCCTGCGGGGTGCATCTTCTCGCACGTGTTTTTACTCGACTAGCCTGCGGGGTGCATCCTCTCGCACGTGTTTTTACTCGACTAGCCTGCGGGATGCAACCTCTCGCACGTGTTTTTACTCGACTAGCCTGCGGGATGCATCCTCTCGCACGTGTTTTTACTCGTCTAGGCTGCGGGATGCATCCTCTCGCACGTGTTTTTACTCGAGTAGTCTGCGGGATGCATCCTCTCGCACGTGTTTTTACTCGACTAGCCTGCGGGGTGCATCCTCTCGCACGTGTTTTTACTCGACTAGCCTGCGGGATGCATCCTCTCGCACGTGTTCTTCACTCGACTAGCCTGCGGGATGCATCCTCTCGCACGTGTTTTTACTCGACTAGCCTGCGGGATGCATCCTCTCGCACGTGTTTTTACTCGACTAGCCTGCGGGATGCATCGTATCGCACGTGTTTTTACTCGACTAGCCTGCGGGATGCATCCTCTCGCACGTGTTTTTACTCGACTAGCCTGCGGGATGCATCCTCTCGCACGTGTTTTTACTCGACTAGCCTGCGGGATGCATCCTCTCGCACGTGTTTTTACTCGACTAGCCTGCTGGATGCATCCTCTCAAACGTGTTTTTACTCGACTAGCCTGCGGGATGCATCCTCTCGCACGTGTTTTTGCTCGACTAGCCTGCGGGATGCATCCTCTCGCACTTGTTTTTACTCGACTAGCCTGCGGGATGCATTCTCTCGCACGTGTTTTTACTCGACTAGCCTGCGGGATGCATCCTCTCGCACGTGTTTTTACTCGACTAGCCTGCGGGATGCATCCTCTCGCACGTGTTTTTACTCGACTAGCCTGCGGGATGCATCCTCTCGCACGTGTTTTTACTCTAGTAGCCTGCGGGATGCATCCTCTCGCACGTGTTTTTACTCGACTAGCCTGCGGGATGCATCCTCTCGCACGTGTTTTTACTCGAGTAGCCTGCGGGATGCATCCTCTCGCACGTGTTTTTACTCGACTAGCCTGCGGGGTGCATCCTCTCGCAAGTGTTTTTACTCGACTAGCCTGCGGGGTGCATCCTCTCGCACGTGTTTTTACTCGACTAGCCTGCGGGATGCATCCTCTCGCACGTGTTTTTACTCGACTAGCCAGCGGGATGCATCCTCTCGCACGTGTTTTTACTCGAGTAGCCTGCGGGATGCATCCTCTCGCACGTGTTTTTACTCGACTAGCCTGCGGGGTGCATCCTCTCGCACGTGTTTTTACTCGACTAGCCTGCGGGATGCATCCTCTCGCACGTGTTTTTACTCGACTAGCCTGCGGGATGCATCCTCTCGCACGTGTTTTTACTCGACTAGCCTGCGGGATGCATCCTCTCGCACGTGTTTTTGCTCGACTAGCCTGCGGGATGCATCCTCTCGCACGTGTTTTTACACGACTAGCCTGCGGGATGCATCCTCTCGCACGTGTTTTTGCCCGACTAGCCTGCGGGATGCATCCTCTCGCACGTGTTTTTACTCGACTAGCCTGCGGGATGCATCCTCTCGCACGTGTTTTTACTCGACTAGCCTGCGGGATGCATCCTCTCGCACGTGTTTTTACTCGACTAGCCTGCGGGATGCATCCTCTCGCACGTGTTTTTACGCGTCTAGGCTGCGGGATGCATCCTCTCGCACGTGTTTTTACTCGAGTAGTCTGCGGGATGCATCCTCTCGCACGTGTTTTTACTCGACTAGCCTGCGGGGTGCATCCTCTCGCACGTGTTTTTACTCGACTAGCCTGCGGGATGCATCCTCTCGCACGTGTTCTTCACTCGACTAGCCTGCGGGATGCATCCTCTCGCACGTGTTTTTACTCGACTAGCCTGCGGGATGCATCCTCTCGCACGTGTTTTTACTCGACTAGCCTGCGGGATGCATCGTATCGCACGTGTTTTTACTCGACTAGCCTGCGGGATGCATCCTCTCGCACGTGTTTTTACTCGACTAGCCTGCGGGATGCATCCTCTCGCACGTGTTTTTACTCGACTAGCCTGCGGGATGCATCCTCTCGCACGTGTTTTTACTCGACTAGCCTGCGGGATGCATCCTCTCGCACGTGTTTTTACTCGACTAGCCTGCGGGATGCATCCTCTCGCACGTGTTTTTACTCGACTAGCCTGCGGGATGCATCCTCTCGCACGTGTTTTTATTCGACTAGCCTGCGGGATGCATCCTCTCGCACGTGATTTTACTCGACTAGCCTGCGGGATGCATCCTCTCGCACGTGTTTTTACTCGACTAGCCTGCGGGATGCATCCTCTCGCACGTGTTTTTACTCGGCTAGCCTGCGGGATGCATCCTCTCGCACGTGTTTTTACTCGACTAGCCTGCGGGATGCATCCTCTCGCACGTGTTTTTACTCGACTAGCCTGCGGGATGCATCCTCTCGCACGTGTTTTTACTCGACTAGCCTGCGGGATGCATCCTCTCGCACGTGTTTTTACTCGACTAGGCTGCGGGATGCATCCTCTCGCACGTGTTTTTACTCGACTAGCCTGCGGGATGCATCCTCTCGCACGTGTTTTTACTCGACTAGCCTGCGGGATGCATCCTCTCGCACGTGTTTTTACTCGACTAGCCTGCGGGATGCATCCTCTCGCACGTGTTTTTACTCGACTAGCCTGCGGGATGCAACCTCTCGCACGTGTTTTTACTCGACTATCCTGCGGGATGCATCCTCTCGCACGTGTTTTTACTCGACTAGCCTGCGGGATGCATCCTCTCGCACGTGTTTTTACTCGACTAGCCTGCGGGGTGCATCCTCTCGCACGTGTTTTTACTCGACTAGCCTGCGGGATGCATCCTCTCGCACGTGTTTTTACTCGACTAGCCTGCGGGATGCATCCTCTCGCACGTGTTTTTACTCGACTAGCCTGCGGGATGCATCCTCTCGCACGTGTTTTTACTCGACTAGCCTGCGGGATGCATCGTATCGCACGTGTTTTTACTCGACTAGCCTGCGGGATGCATCCTCTCGCACGTGTTTTTACTCGACTAGCCTGCGGGATGCATCCTCTCGCACGTGTTTTTACTCGACTAGCCTGCGGGATGCATCCTCTCGCACGTGTTTTTACTCGACTAGCCTGCTGGATGCATCCTCTCAAACGTGTTTTTACTCGACTAGCCTGCGGGATGCATCCTCTCGCACGTGTTTTTGCTCGACTAGCCTGCGGGATGCATCCTCTCGCACTTGTTTTTACTCGACTAGCCTGCGGGATGCATCCTCTCGCACGTGTTTTTACTCGACTAGCCTGCGGGATGCATCCTCTCGCACGTGTTTTTACTCGTCTAAGCTGCGGGATGCATCCTCTCGCACGTGTTTTTACTCGACTAGCCTGCGGGATGCATCCTCTCGCACGTGTTTTAACTCGACTAGCCTGCGGGATGCATCCTCTCGCACGTGTTTTTACTCGAGTAGCCTGCGGGATGCATCCTCTCGCACGTGTTTTTACTCGAGTAGCCTGCGGGATGCATCCTCTCGCACGTGTTTTTACTCGACTAGCCTGCGGGGTGCATCCTCTCGCACGTGTTTTTACTCGACTAGCCTGCGGGATGCATCCTCTCGCACGTGTTTTTACTCGACTAGCCTGCGGGATGCATCCTCTCGCACGTGTTTTTACTCGACTAGCCTGCGGGATGCATCCTCTCGCACGTGTTTTTACTCGACTAGCCTGCGGGGTGCATCCTCTCGCACGTGTTTGTACTCGACTAGCCTGCGGGATGCATCCTCTCGCACGTGTTTTTGCTCGACTAGCCTACGGGATGCATCCTCTCGCACGTGTTTGTACTCGAGTAGTCTGCGGGATGCATCCTCTCGCACGTGTTTTTACTCGACTAGCCTGCGGGGTGCATCCTCTCGCACGTGTTTTTACTCGACTAGCCTGCGGGGTGCATCCTCTCGCACGTGTTTTTACTCGACTAGCCTGCGGGATGCAACCTCTCGCACGTGTTTTTACTCGACTAGCCTGCGGGATGCATCCTCTCGCACGTGTTTTTACTCGACTAGCCTGCGGGATGCATCCTCTCGCACGTGTTTTTACTCGACTAGCCTGCGGGGTGCATCCTCTCGCACGTGTTTTTACTCGACTAGCCTGCGGGATGCATCCTCTCGCACGTGTTTTTACTCGACTAGCCTGCGGGATGCATCCTCTCGCACGTGTTTTTATTCGACTAGCCTGCGGGATGCATCCTCTCGCAAGTGTTTTTACTCGACTAGCCTGCGGGGTGCATCCTCTCGCACGTGTTTTTACTCGACTAGCCTGCGGGATGCATCCTCTCGCACGTGTTTTTACTCGACTAGCCTGCGGGATGCATCCTCTCGCACGTGTTTTTACTCGACTAGCCTGCGGGATGCATCCTCTCGCACGTGTTTTTACTCGACTAGCCTGCGGGATGCATCCTCTCGCACGTGTTTTTATTCGACTAGCCTGCGGGATGCATCCTCTCGCACGTGATTTTACTCGACTAGCCTGCGGGATGCATCCTCTCGCACGTGTTTTTACTCGACTAGCCTGCGGGATGCATCCTCTCGCACGTGTTTTTACTCGGCTAGCCTGCGGGATGCATCCTCTCGCACGTGTTTTTACTCGACTAGCCTGCGGGATGCATCCTCTCGCACGTGTTTTTACTCGACTAGCCTGCGGGATGCATCCTCTCGCACGTGTTTTTACTCGACTAGCCTGCGGGATGCATCCTCTCGCACGTGTTTTTACTCGACTAGGCTGCGGGATGCATCCTCTCGCACGTGTTTTTACTCGACTAGCCTGCGGGATGCATCCTCTCGCACGTGTTTTTACTCGACTAGCCTGCGGGATGCATCCTCTCGCACGTGTTTTTACTCGACTAGCCTGCGGGATGCATCCTCTCGCACGTGTTTTTACTCGACTAGCCTGCGGGATGCAACCTCTCGCACGTGTTTTTACTCGACTATCCTGCGGGATGCATCCTCTCGCACGTGTTTTTACTCGACTAGCCTGCGGGATGCATCCTCTCGCACGTGTTTTTACTCGACTAGCCTGCGGGGTGCATCCTCTCGCACGTGTTTTTACTCGACTAGCCTGCGGGATGCATCCTCTCGCACGTGTTTTTACTCGACTAGCCTGCGGGATGCATCCTCTCGCACGTGTTTTTATTCGACTAGCCTGCGGGATACATCCTCTCGCAAGTGTTTTTACTCGACTAGCCTGCGGGGTGCATCCTCCCGCACGTGTTTTTACTCGACTAGCCTGCGGGATGCATCCTCTCGCACGTGTTTTTACTCGACTAGCCTGCGGGATGCATCCTCTCGCACGTGTTTTTACTCGAGTAGCCTGCGGGATGCATCCTCTCGCACGTGTTTTTACTCGACTAGCCTGCGGGGTGCATCCTCTCGCACGTGTTTTTACTCGACTAGCCTGCGGGATGCATCCTCTCGCACGTGTTTTTACTCGACTAGCCTGCGGGATGCATCCTCTCGCACGTGTTTTTACTCGACTAGCCCTGCGGGATGCATCCTCTCGCACGTGTTTTTGCTCGACTAGCCTGCGGGATGCATCCTCTCGCACGTGTTTTTACACGACTAGCCTGCGGGATGCATCCTCTCGCACGTGTTCTTGCCCGACTAGCCTGCGGGATGCATCCTCTCGCACGTGTTTTTACTCGACTAGCCTGCGGGATGCATCCTCTCGCACGTGTTTTTTACTCGACTAGCCTGCGGGATGCATCCTCTCGCACGTGTTTTTACTCGACTAGCCTGCGGGATGCATCCTCTCGCACGTGTTTTTACTCGTCTAGGCTGCGGGATGCATCCTCTCGCACGTGTTTTTACTCGAGTAGTCTGCGGGATGAATCCTCTCGCACGTGTTTTTACTCGACTAGCCTGCGGGTGCATCCTCTCGCACGTGTTTTTACTCGACTAGCCTGCGGGATGCATCCTCTCGCACGTGTTCTTCACTCGACTAGCCTGCGGGATGCATCCTCTCGCACGTGTTTTTACTCGCCTAGCCTGCGGGATGCATCCTCTCGCATGTGTTTTTACTCGACTAGCCTGCGGGATGCATCGTATCGCACGTGTTTTTACTCGACTAGCCTGCGGGATGCATCCTCTCGCACGTGTTTTTACTCGACTAGCCTGCGGGATGCATCCTCTCGCACGTGTTTTTACTCGACTAGCCTGCGGGATGCATCTTCTCGCACGTGTTTTTACTCGACTAGCCTGCTGGATGCATTCTCTCAAACGTGTTTTTACTCGATTAGCCTGCGGGATGCATCCTCTCGCACGTGTTTTTGCTCGACTAGCCTGCGGGATGCATCCTCTCGCACTTGTTTTTACTCGACTAGCCTGCGGGATGCATCCTCTCGCACGTGTTTTTACTCGACTAGCCTGCGGGATGCATCCTCTCGCACGTGTTTTTACTCGTCTAAGCTGCGGGATGCATCCTCTCGCACGTGTTTTTACTCGACTAGCCTGCGGGATGCATCCTCTCGCACGTGTTTTTAACTCGACTAGCCTGCGGGATGCATCCTCTCGCACGTGTTTTTACTCGACTAGCCTGCGGGATGCATCCTCTCGCACGTGTTTTTACTCGACTAGCCTGCGGGATGCATCCTCTCGCACGTGATTTTACTCGACTAGCCTGCGGGATGCATCCTCTCGCACGTGTTTTTGACTCGACTAGCCTGCGGGATGCATCCTCTCGCACGTGTTTTTACTCGACTAGCCTGCGGGATGCATCCTCTCGCACGTGTTTTTGCTCGACTAGCCTGCGGGATGCATCCTCTCGCACGTGTTTTTACACGACTAGCCTGCGGGATGCATCCTCTCGCACGTGTTTTTGCCCGGACTAGCCTGCGGGATGCATCCTCTCGCACGTGTTTTTACTCGACTAGCCTGCGGGATGCATCCTCTCGCACGTGTTTTTACTCGACTAGCCTGCGGGATGCATCCTCTCGCACGTGTTTTTAATCGACTAGCCTGCGGGATGCATCCTCTCGCACGTGTTTTTTACTCGTCTAGGCTGCGGGATGCATCCTCTCGCACGTGTTTTTACTCGAGTAGTCTGCGGGATGCATCCTCTCGCACGTGTTTTTACTCGACTAGCCTGCGGGGTGCATCCTCTCGCACGTGTTTTTACTCGACTCTAGCCTGCGGAATGCATCCTCTCGCACGTGTTCTTCACTCGACTAGCGTGCGGGATGCATCCTCTCGCATGTGTTTTTACTCGACTAGCCTGCGGGATGCATCCTCTCGCACGTGTTTTTACTCGACTAGCCTGCGGGATGCATCCTCTCGCACGTGTTTTAACTCGACTAGCCTGCGGGATGCATCCTCTCGCACGTGTTTTTACTCGACTAGCCTGCGGGATGCATCCTCTCGCACGTGTTTTTACTCGACTAGCCTGCGGGATGCATCCTCTCGCACGTGATTTTACTCGACTAGCCTGCGGGATGCATCCTCTCGCACGTGTTTTTACTCGACTAGCCTGCGGGATGCATCCTCTCGCACGTGTTTTTACTCGACTAGCCTGCGGGATGCATCCTCTCGCACGCTGTTTTTGCTCGACTAGCCTGCGGATGCATCATCTCGCACGTGTTTTTACACGACTAGCCTGCGGGATGCATCCTCTCGCACGTGTTTTTGCCCGACTAGCCTGCGGGATGCATCCTCTCGCACGTGTTTTTACTCGACTAGCCTGCGGGATGCATCCTCTCGCACGTGTTTTTACTCGACTAGCCTGCGGGATGCATCCTCTCGCACGTGTTTTTAATCGACTAGCCTGCGGGATGCATCCTCTCGCACGTGTTTTTACTCGTCTAGGCTGCGGGATGCATCCTCTCGCACGTGTTTTTACTCGAGTAGTCTGCGGGATGCATCCTCTCGCACGTGTTTTTACTCGACTAGCCTGCGGGGTGCATCCTCTCGCACGTGTTTTTACTCGACTAGCCTGCGGAATGCATCCTCTCGCACGTGTTCTTCACTCGACTAGCGTGCGGGATGCATCCTCTCGCATGTGTTTTTACTCGACTAGCCTGCGGGATGCATCCTCTCGCACGTGTTTTTACTCGACTAGCCTGCGGGATGCATCGTATCGCACGTGTTTTTACTCGACTAGCCTGCGGGATGCATCCTCTCGCACGTGTTTTTACTCGACTAGCCTGCGGGATGCATCCTCTCGCACGTGTTTTTACTCGAGTAGCCTGCGGGATGCATCCTCTCGCACGTGTTTTTACTCGACTAGCCTGCGGGATGCATCCTCTCGCACGTGTTTTTACTCGACTAGCCTGCGGGATGCATCCTCTCGCACGTGATTTTACTCGACTAGCCTGCGGGATGCATCCTCTCGCACGTGTTTTTACTCGACTAGCCTGCGGGATGCATCCTCTCGCACGTGTTTTTACTCGACTAGCCTGCGGGATGCATCCTCTCGCACGTGTTTTTACTCGTCTAGGCTGCGGGATGCATCCTCTCGCACGTGTTTTTACTCGACTAGCCTGCGGGATGCATCCTCTCGCACGTGTTTTTACTCGTCTAGGCTGCGGGATGCATCCTCTCGCACGTGTTTTTACTCGAGTAGTCTGCGGGATGAATCCTCTCGCACGTGTTTTTACTCGACTAGCCTGCGGGGTGCATCCTCTCGCACGTGTTTTTACTCGACTAGCCTGCGGGATGCATCCTCTCGCACGTGTTCTTCACTCGACTAGCCTGCGGGATGCATCCTCTCGCACGTGTTTTTACTCGACTAGCCTGCGGGATGCATCCTCTCGCACGTGTTTTTACTCGACTAGCCTGCGGGATGCATCGTATCGCACGTGTTTTTACTCGACTAGCCTGCGGGATGCATCCTCTCGCACGTGATTTTACTCGACTAGCCTGCGGGATGCATCCTCTCGCACGTGTTTTTACTCGACTAGCCTGCGGGATGCATCCTCTCGCACGTGTTTTTACTCGACTAGCCTGCGGGATGCATCCTCTCGCACGTGTTTTTGCTCGACTAGCCTGCGGGATGCATCCTCTCGCACTTGTTTTTACTCGACTAGCCTGCGGGATGCATCCTCTCGCACGTGTTTTTACTCGACTAGCCTGCGGGATGCATCCTCTCGCACGTGTTTTTACTCGACTAGCCTGCGGGATGCATCCTCTCGCACGTGTTTTAACTCGACTAGCCTGCGGGATGCATCCTCTCGCACGTGTTTTTACTCGACTAGCCTGCGGGATGCATCCTCTCGCACGTGTTTTTATTCGACTAGCCTGCGGGATGCATCCTCTCGCACGTGATTTTACTCGACTAGCCTGCGGGATGCATCCTCTCGCACGTGTTTTTACTCGACTAGCCTGCGGGATGCATCCTCTCGCACGTGTTTTTACTCGGCTAGCCTGCGGGATGCATCCTCTCGCACGTGTTTTTGCTCGACTAGCCTGCGGGATGCATCCACTCGCACGTGTTTTTACACGACTAGCCTGCGGGATGCATCCTCTCGAACGTGTTTTTGCCCGACTAGCCTGCGGGATGCATCCTCTCGCACGTGTTTTTACTCGACTAGCCTGCGGGATGCATCCTCTCGCACGTGTTATTACTCGACTAGCCTGCGGGATGCATCCTCTCGCACGTGTTTTTACTCGACTAGCCTGCGGGATGCATCCTCTCGCACGTGTTTTTACTCGTCTAGGCTGCGGGATGCATCCTCTCGCACGTGTTTTTTACTCGAGTAGTCTGCGGGATGCATCCTCTCGCACGTGTTTTTACTCGACTAGCCTGCGGGGTGCATCCTCTCGCACGTGTTTTTGCTCGACTAGCCTACGGGATGTATCCTCTCGCACGTGTTTTTACTCGACTAGCCTGCGGGATGCATCCTCTCGCACATGTTTTTACTCGACTAGCCTGCGGGATGTATCCTCTCGCACGTGTTTTTACTCAACTAGCCTGCGGGATGCATCCTCTCGCACGTGTTTTTACTCGACTAGTGTTCGGGATTCGAATCGAGAGGTTTACCGGTCGATTGAGACACGCCGGGTTTTTCTACCAATTTCAAGAACACACGCCGCGTGTTATTATTTTCGACACCGCGTTCTCAACGGCTCGCCGTCGTGACCCGTAAACTACCTCGATTCGAATCCCGAAACAATCGACTCTGCGATCGATCCGCCAATCGCGGACCACCGCGTTCGTCGACTTGGGCCTATTCGGGAACCCCCTCGGCGAAGCGGGGTCACTCTCTTTGTTCATCGCGCTCCGAGAACACACTCTGGTTCAAAAACTCATTGTAACACCTGCTTTTCTGGAATTCACGCGTGTCAGAGCCGTGCGCGCTCCACTTCTTTCATATCAATAAATCAACGTTCGTCATTGATCTCCATCACATCGTCCACCGCGAGTCTTCTTTAATCCTTGTGTCGTGACCGTTACCTTTCCTCGCGCGTCCAAACCTGGGCGATCCCGGCACTCAGGCTTTCCGACCGTCGGTCGAAGTCGAAACAACTAGCCTGCGGGATGCATCCTCACGCACGTGTTTTTACTCGACTAGCCTGCGGGATGCATCCTCTCGCACGTGTTTTTGCTCGACTAGCCTGCGGGATGCATCCTCTCGCACGTGTTTTTACTCGACTAGCCTGCTGGATGCATCCTCTCAAACGTGTTTTTACTCGACTAGCCTGCGGGATGCATCCTCTCGCACGAGTTTTTGCTCGACTAGCCTGCGGGATGCATCCTCTCGCACTTGTTATTAATCGACTAGCCTGCGGGATGCATCCTCTCGCACGTGTTTTTGCTCGACTAGCCTGCGGGACGCATTCACTCGCACGTGTTTTTCACTCGACTAGCCTGCGGGATGCATCTTCTCGCACGTGTTTTTACTCGACTAGCCTGCGGGATGCATCCTCTCGCACGTGTTTTTGCTCGACTAGCCTGCGGGACGCATCCTCTCAAACGTGTTTTTACTCGACTAGCCTGCGGGATGCATCCTCTCGCACGTGTTTTTACTCGACTAGCCTGCGGGATGCATCCTCTCGCACGTGTTTTTACTCGACTAGCCTGCGGGATGCATCCTCTCGCACGTGTTTTTATTCGACTAGCCTGCGGGATGCATCCTCTCGCACGTGTTTTTACTCGACTAGCCTGCGGGATGCATCCTCTCGCACGTGTTTTTACTCGACTAGCCTGCGGGAAGCATCCTCTCGCACGTGTTTTTACTCAACTAGCCTGCGGCATGCACCCTCGCACGTGTTTTTACTCGACTAGCCTGCGGGATGCATCCTCTCGCACGTGTTTTTACTCGACTAGCCTGCGGGATGCATCCTCTCGCACGTGTTTTTACTCGACTAGCCTGCGGGATGCATCCCCTCGCACGTGTTTTTACTCGACTAGCCTGCGGGGTGCATCCTCTCGCACGTGTTTTTACTCGACTAGCCAGCGGGATGCATCCTCTCGCACGTGTTTTTACTCGACTAGCCTGCGGGATGCATCCTCTCGCACGTGTTTTTACTCGAGTAGCCTGCGGGATGCATCCTCTCGCACGTGTTTTTACTCGACTAGCCTGCGGGGTGCATCCTCTCGCACGTGTTTTTACTCGACTAGCCTGCGGGATGCATCCTCTCGCACGTGTTTTTACTCGACTAGCCTGCGGGATGCATCCTCTCGCACGTGTTTTTACTCGACTAGCCTACGGGATGTATCCTCTCGCACGTGTTTTTACTCGACTAGCCTGCGGGATGCATCCTCTCGCACGTGTTTTTACTCGACTAGCCTGCGGGATGTATCCTCTCGCACGTGTTTTTACTCGACTAGCCTGCGGGATGCATCATCTCGCACGTGTTTTTACTCGACTAGCCTGCGGGATGCATCCTCTCGCACGTGTTTTTACTCGACTAGCCTGCGGGATGTATCCTCTCGCACGTGTTTTTACTCGTCTAGGCTGCGGGATGCATCCTCTCGCACGTGTTTTTACTCGAGTAGCCTGCGGGATGCATCCTCTCGCACGTGTTTTTACTCGACTAGCCTGCGGGGTGCATCCTCTCGCACGTGTTTTTACTCGACTAGCCTGCGGGATGCATCCTCTCGCACGTGTTTTTACTCGACTAGCCTGCGGGATGCATCCTCTCGCACGTGTTTTTACTCGACTAGCCTGCGGGATGCATCCTCTCGCACGTGTTTTTACTCGACTAGCCTGCGGGATGCATCCTCTCGCACGTGTTTTTACTCGACTAGGCTGCGGGATGCATCCTCTCGCACGTGTTTTTACTCGACTAGCCTGCGGGATGCATCCTCTCGCACGTGTTTTTACTCGACTAGCCTGCGGGATGCATCCTCTCGCACGTGTTTTTACTCGACTAGCCTGCGGGATGCATCCTCTCGCACGTGTTTTTACTCGACTAGCCTGCGGGATGCAACCTCTCGCACGTGTTTTTACTCGACTATCCTGCGGGATGCATCCTCTCGCACGTGTTTTTACTCGACTAGCCTGCGGGATGCATCCTCTCCCACGTGTTTTTACTCGACTAGCCTGCGGGGTGCATCCTCTCGCACGTGTTTTTACTCGACTAGCCTGCGGGATGCATCCTCTCGCACGTGTTTTTACTCGACTAGCCTGCGGGATGCATCCTCTCGCACGTGTTTTTATTCGACTAGCCTGCGGGATACATCCTCTCGCAAGTGTTTTTACTCGACTAGCCTGCGGGGTGCATCCTCTCGCACGTGTTTTTACTCGACTAGCCTGCGGGATGCATCCTCTCGCACGTGTTTTTACTCGACTAGCCTGCGGGATGCATCCTCTCGCACGTGTTTTTACTCGAGTAGCCTGCGGGATGCATCCTCTCGCACGTGTTTTTACTCGACTGGCCTGCGGGGTGCATCCTCTCGCACGTGTTTTTACTCGACTAGCCTGCGGGATGCATCCTCTCGCACGTGTTTTTACTCGACTAGCCTGCGGGATGCATCCTCTCGCACGTGTTCTTCACTCGACTAGCCTGCGGGATGCATCCTCTCGCACGTGTTTTTATTCGACTAGCCTGCGGGATGCATCCTCTCGCACGTGTTTTTACTCGACTAGCCTGCGGGATGCATCCTCTCGCACGTGTTTTTACTCGACTAGCCTGCGGGATGCATCCTCTCGCACGTGTTTTTACTCGACTAGCCTGCGGGATGCATCCTCTCGCACGTGTTTTTACTCGTCTAGGCTGCGGGATGCATCCTCTCGCACGTGTTTTTACTCGAGTAGTCTGCGGGATGCATCCTCTCGCACGTGTTTTTACTCGACTAGCCTGCGGGGTGCATCCTCTCGCACGTGTTTTTGCTCGACTAGCCTACGGGATGTATCCTCTCGCACGTGTTTTTACTCGACTAGCCTGCGGGATGCATCCTCTCGCACATGTTTTTACTCGACTAGCCTGCGGGATGTATCCTCTCGCACGTGTTTTTACTCAACTAGCCTGCGGGATGCATCCTCTCGCACGTGTTTTTACTCGACTAGTGTTCGGGATTCGAATCGAGAGGTTTACCGGTCGATTGAGACACGCCGGGTTTTTCTACCAATTTCAAGAACACACGCCGCGTGTTATTATTTTCGACACCGCGTTCTCAACGGCTCGCCGTCGTGACCCGTAAACTACCTCGATTCGAATCCCGAAACAATCGACTCTGCGATCGATCCGCCAATCGCGGACCACCGCGTTCGTCGACTTGGGCCTATTCGGGAACCCCCTCGGCGAAGCGGGGTCACTCTCTTTGTTCATCGCGCTCCGAGAACACACTCTGGTTCAAAAACTCATTGTAACACCTGCTTTTCTGGAATTCACGCGTGTCAGAGCCGTGCGCGCTCCACTTCTTTCATATCAATAAATCAACGTTCGTCATTGATCTCCATCACATCGTCCACCGCGAGTCTTCTTTAATCCTTGTGTCGTGACCGTTACCTTTCCTCGCGCGTCCAAACCTGGGCGATCCCGGCACTCAGGCTTTCCGACCGTCGGTCGAAGTCGAAACAACTAGCCTGCGGGATGCATCCTCACGCACGTGTTTTTACTCGACTAGCCTGCGGGATGCATCCTCTCGCACGTGTTTTTGCTCGACTAGCCTGCGGGATGCATCCTCTCGCACGTGTTTTTACTCGACTAGCCTGCTGGATGCATTCTCTCAAACGTGTTTTTACTCGACTAGCCTGCGGGATGCATCCTCTCGCACGAGTTTTTGCTCGACTAGCCTGCGGGATGCATCCTCTCGCACTTGTTATTAATCGACTAGCCTGCGGGATGCATCCTCTCGCACGTGTTTTTGCTCGACTAGCCTGCGGGACGCATTCACTCGCACGTGTTTTTCACTCGACTAGCCTGCGGGATGCATCTTCTCGCACGTGTTTTTACTCGACTAGCCTGCGGGATGCATCCTCTCGCACGTGTTTTTGCTCGACTAGCCTGCGGGACGCATCCTCTCAAACGTGTTTTTACTCGACTAGCCTGCGGGATGCATCCTCTCGCACGTGTTTTTACTCGACTAGCCTGCGGGATGCATCCTCTCGCACGTGTTTTTACTCGACTAGCCTGCGGGATGCATCCTCTCGCACGTGTTTTTATTCGACTAGCCTGCGGGATGCATCCTCTCGCACGTGTTTTTACTCGACTAGCCTGCGGGATGCATCCTCTCGCACGTGTTTTTACTCGACTAGCCTGCGGGAAGCATCCTCTCGCACGTGTTTTTACTCAACTAGCCTGCGGCATGCACCCTCGCACGTGTTTTTACTCGACTAGCCTGCGGGATGCATCCTCTCGCACGTGTTTTTACTCGACTAGCCTGCGGGATGCATCCTCTCGCACGTGTTTTTACTCGACTAGCCTGCGGGATGCATCCCCTCGCACGTGTTTTTACTCGACTAGCCTGCGGGGTGCATCCTCTCGCACGTGTTTTTACTCGACTAGCCAGCGGGATGCATCCTCTCGCACGTGTTTTTACTCGACTAGCCTGCGGGATGCATCCTCTCGCACGTGTTTTTACTCGAGTAGCCTGCGGGATGCATCCTCTCGCACGTGTTTTTACTCGACTAGCCTGCGGGGTGCATCCTCTCGCACGTGTTTTTACTCGACTAGCCTGCGGGATGCATCCTCTCGCACGTGTTTTTACTCGACTAGCCTGCGGGATGCATCCTCTCGCACGTGTTTTTACTCGACTAGCCTACGGGATGTATCCTCTCGCACGTGTTTTTACTCGACTAGCCTGCGGGATGCATCCTCTCGCACGTGTTTTTACTCGACTAGCCTGCGGGATGTATCCTCTCGCACGTGTTTTTACTCGACTAGCCTGCGGGATGCATCATCTCGCACGTGTTTTTACTCGACTAGCCTGCGGGATGCATCCTCTCGCACGTGTTTTTACTCGACTAGCCTGCGGGATGTATCCTCTCGCACGTGTTTTTACTCGTCTAGGCTGCGGGATGCATCCTCTCGCACGTGTTTTTACTCGAGTAGCCTGCGGGATGCATCCTCTCGCACGTGTTTTTACTCGACTAGCCTGCGGGGTGCATCCTCTCGCACGTGTTTTTACTCGACTAGCCTGCGGGATGCATCCTCTCGCACGTGTTTTTACTCGACTAGCCTGCGGGATGCATCCTCTCGCACGTGTTTTTACTCGACTAGCCTGCGGGATGCATCCTCTCGCACGTGTTTTTACTCGACTAGCCTGCGGGATGCATCCTCTCGCACGTGTTTTTACTCGACTAGGCTGCGGGATGCATCCTCTCGCACGTGTTTTTACTCGACTAGCCTGCGGGATGCATCCTCTCGCACGTGTTTTTACTCGACTAGCCTGCGGGATGCATCCTCTCGCACGTGTTTTTACTCGACTAGCCTGCGGGATGCATCCTCTCGCACGTGTTTTTACTCGACTAGCCTGCGGGATGCAACCTCTCGCACGTGTTTTTACTCGACTATCCTGCGGGATGCATCCTCTCGCACGTGTTTTTACTCGACTAGCCTGCGGGATGCATCCTCTCCCACGTGTTTTTACTCGACTAGCCTGCGGGAGGCATCCTCTCGTACGTGTTTTTACTCGACTAGCCTGCGGGGTGCATCCTCTCGCACGTGTTTTTACTCGACTAGCCTGCGGAATGCATCCTCTCGCACGTGTTTTTACTCGACTAGCCTGCGGGATACATCCTCTCGCAAGTGTTTTTACTCGACTAGCCTGCGGGGTGCATCCTCTCGCACGTGTTTTTACTCGACTAGCCTGCGGGATGCATCCTCTCGCACGTGTTTTTACTCGACTAGCCTGCGGGATGCATCCTCTCGCACGTGTTTTTACTCGAGTAGCCTGCGGGATGCATCCTCTCGCACGTGTTTTTACTCGACTGGCCTGCGGGGTGCATCCTCTCGCACGTGTTTTTACTCGACTAGCCTGCGGGATGCATCCTCTCGCACGTGTTTTTACTCGACTAGCCTGCGGGATGCATCCTCTCGCACGTGTTTTTACTCGACTAGCCTGCGGGATGCATCCTCTCGCACGTGTTTTTACTCGACTAGCCTGCGGGATGCATCCTCTCGCACGTGTTTTTACACGACTAGCCTGCGGGATGCATCCTCTCGCACGTGTTTTTGCCCGACTAGCCTGCGGGATGCATCCTCTCGCACGTGTTTTTACTCGACTAGCCTGCGGGATGCATCCTCTCGCACGTGTTTTTACTCGACTAGCCTGCGGGATGCATCCTCTCGCACGTGTTTTTACTCGACTAGCCTGCGGGATGCATCCTCTCGCACGTGTTTTTACTCGTCTAGGCAGCGGGATGCATCCTCTCGCACGTGTTTTTACTCGAGTAGTCTGCGGGATGAATCCTCTCGCACGTGTTTTTACTCGACTAGCCTGCGGGGTGCATCCTCTCGCACGTGTTTTTACTCGACTAGCCTGCGGGATGCATCCTCTCGCACGTGTTTTTGCTCGACTAGCCTGCGGGATGCATCCTCTCGCACGTGTTTTTACACGACTAGCCTGCGGGATGCATCCTCTCGCACGTGTTTTTGCCCGACTAGCCTGCGGGATGCATCCTCTCGCACGTGTTTTTACTCGACTAGCCTGCGGGATGCATCCTCTCGCACGTGTTTTTACTCGACTAGCCTGCGGGATGCATCCTCTCGCACGTGTTTTTACTCGACTAGCCTGCGGGATGCATCCTCTCGCACGTGTTTTTACTCGTCTAGGCTGCGGGATGCATCCTCTCGCACGTGTTTTTACTCGAGTAGTCTGCGGGATGCATCCTCTCGCACGTGTTTTTACTCGACTAGCCTGCGGGGTGCATCCTCTCGCACGTGTTTTTACTCGACTAGCCTGCGGAATGCATCCTCTCGCACGTGTTCTTCACTCGACTAGCCTGCGGGATGCATCCTCTCGCTCGTGTTTTTACTCGACTAGCCTGCGGGATGCATCCTCTCGCACGTGTTTTTACTCGACTAGCCTGCGGGATGCATCCTCTCGCACGTGGTTTTACTCGACTAGCCTGCGGGATGCATCCTCTCGCACGTGTTTTTACTCGACTAGCCTGCGGGATGCATCCTCTCGCACGTGTTTTTACTCGACTAGCCTGCGGGATGCATCCTCTCGCACGTGTTTTTACTCGACTAGCCTGCTGGATGCATCCTCTCAAACGTGTTTTTACTCGACTAGCCTGCGGGATGCATCCTCTCGCACGTGTTTTTGCTCGACTAGCCTGCGGGATGCATCCTCTCGCACTTGTTTTTACTCGACTAGCCTGCGGGATGCATCCTCTCGCACGTGTTTTTACTCGACTAGCCTGCGGGATGCATCCTCTCGCACGTGTTTTTACTCGTCTAGGCTGCGGGATGCATCCTCTCGCACGTGTTTTTACTCGAGTAGTCTGCGGGATGCATCCTCTCGCACGTGTTTTTACTCGACTAGCCTGCGGGGTGCATCCTCTCGCACGTGTTTTTACTCGACTAGCCTGCGGAATGCATCCTCTCGCACGTGTTCTTCACTCGACTAGCCTGCGGGATGCATCCTCTCGCACGTGTTTTTACTCGACTAGCCTGCGGGATGCATCCTCTCGCACGTGTTTTTACTCGACTAGCCTGCGGGATGCATCCTCTCGCACGTGGTTTTACTCGACTAGCCTGCGGGATGCATCCTCTCGCACGTGTTTTTACTCGACTAGCCTGCGGGATGCATCCTCTCGCACGTGTTTTTACTCGACTAGCCTGCGGGATGCATCCTCTCGCACGTGTTTTTACTCGACTAGCCTGCTGGATGCATCCTCTCAAACGTGTTTTTACTCGACTAGCCTGCGGGATGCATCCTCTCGCACGTGTTTTTGCTCGACTAGCCTGCGGGATGCATCCTCTCGCACTTGTTTTTACTCGACTAGCCTGCGGGATGCATCCTCTCGCACGTGTTTTTACTCGACTAGCCTGCGGGATGCATCCTCTCGCACGTGTTTTTACTCGTCTAAGCTGCGGGATGCATCCTCTCGCACGTGTTTTTACTCGACTAGCCTGCGGGATGCATCCTCTCGCACGTGTTTTAACTCGACTAGCCTGCGGGATGCATCCTCTCGCACGTGTTTTTACTCGACTACCCTGCGGGATGCATCCTCTCGCACGTGTTTTTACTCGACTAGCCTGCGGGATGCATCCTCTCGCACGTGATTTTACTCGACTAGCCTGCGGGATGCATCCTCTCGCACGTGTTTTTACTCGACTAGCCTGCGGGATGCATCCTCTCGCACGTGTTTTTACTCGACTAGCCTGCGGGATGCATCCTCTCGCACGTGTTTTTGCTCGACTAGCCTGCGGGATGCATCCTCTCGCACGTGTTTTTACACGACTAGCCTGCGGGATGCATCCTCTCGCACGTGTTTTTGCTCGACTAGCCTGCGGGATGCATCCTCTCGCACGTGTTTTTACTCGACTAGCCTGCGGGATGCATCCTCTCGCACGTGTTTTTACTCGACTAGCCTGCGGGATGCATCCTCTCGCACGTGTTTTTACTCGACTAGCCTGCGGGATGCATCCTCTCGCACGTGTTTTTACTCGTCTAGGCTGCGGGATGCATCCTCTCGCACGTGTTTTTACTCGAGTAGTCTGCGGGAGGCATCCTCTCGTACGTGTTTTTACTCGACTAGCCTGCGGGGTGCATCCTCTCGCACGTGTTTTTACTCGACTAGCCTGCGGAATGCATCCTCTCGCACGTGTTTTTACTCGACTAGCCTGCGGGATGCATCGTATCGCACGTGTTTTTACTCGACTAGCCTGCGGGATGCATCCTCTCGCACGTGTTTTTACTCGACTAGCCTGCGGGATGCATCCTCTCGCACGTGTTTTTACTCGAGTAGCCTGCGGGATGCATCCTCTCGCACGTGTTTTTACTCGACTAGCCTGCGGGATGCATCCTCTCGCACGTGTTTTTACTCGACTAGCCTGCGGGATGCATCCTCTCGCACGTGATTTTACTCGACTAGCCTGCGGGATGCATCCTCTCGCACGTGTTTTTACTCGACTAGCCTGCGGGATGCATCCTCTCGCACGTGTTTTTACTCGACTAGCCTGCGGGATGCATCCTCTCGCACGTGTATTTGCTCGACTAGCCTGCGGGATGCATCCTCTCGCACGTGTTTTTGCTCGACTAGCCTGCGGGATGCATCCTCTCGCACGTGTTTTTGCCCGACTAGCCTGCGGGATGCATCCTCTCGCACGTGTTTTTACTCGACTAGCCTGCGGGATGCATCCTCTCGCACGTGTTTTTACTCGACTAGCCTGCGGGATGCATCCTCTCGCACGTGTTTTTACTCGACTAGCCTGCGGGATGCATCCTCTCGCACGTGTTTTTACTCGTCTAGGCTGCGGGATGCATCGTCTCGCACGTGTTTTTACTCGACTAGCCTGCGGGATGCATCCTCTCGCACGTGTTTTTACTCGACTAGCCTGCGGGATGCATCCTCTCGCACGTGTTTTTACTCGACTAGCCTGCGGGATGCATCCTCTCGCACGTGTTTTTTGCTCGACTAGCCTGCGGGATGCATCCTCTCGCACGTGTTTTTACACGACTAGCCTGCGGGATGCATCCTCTCGCACGTGTTTTTGCCCGACTAGCCTGCGGGATGCATCCTCTCGCACGTGTTTTTACTCGACTAGCCTGCGGGATGCATCCTCTCGCACGTGTTTTTACTCGACTAGCCTGCGGGATGCATCCTCTCGCACGTGTTTTTACTCGACTAGCCTGCGGGATGCATCCTCTCGCACGTGTTTTTACTCGTCTAGGCTGCGGGATGCATCCTCTCGCACGTGTTTTTACTCGAGTAGTCTGCGGGATGCATCCTCTCGCACGTGTTTTTACTCGACTAGCCTGCGGGGTGCATCCTCTCGCACGTGTTTTTACTCGACTAGCCTGCGGAATGCATCCTCTCGCACGTGTTCTTCACTCGACTAGCCTGCGGGATGCATCCTCTCGCACGTGTTTTTACTCGACTAGCCTGCGGGATGCATCCTCTCGCACGTGTTTTTACTCGACTAGCCTGCGGGATGCATCCTCTCGCACGTGGTTTTACTCGACTAGCCTGCGGGATGCATCCTCTCGCACGTGTTTTTACTCGACTAGCCTGCGGGATGCATCCTCTCGCACGTGTTTTTACTCGACTAGCCTGCGGGATGCATCCTCTCGCACGTGTTTTTACTCGACTAGCCTGCTGGATGCATCCTCTCAAACGTGTTTTTACTCGACTAGCCTGCGGGATGCATCCTCTCGCACGTGTTTTTGCTCGACTAGCCTGCGGGATGCATCCTCTCGCACTTGTTTTTACTCGACTAGCCTGCGGGATGCATCCTCTCGCACGTGTTTTTACTCGACTAGCCTGCGGGATGCATCCTCTCGCACGTGTTTTTACTCGTCTAAGCTGCGGGATGCATCCTCTCGCACGTGTTTTTACTCGACTAGCCTGCGGGATGCATCCTCTCGCACGTGTTTTAACTCGACTAGCCTGCGGGATGCATCCTCTCGCACGTGTTTTTACTCGACTAGCCTGCGGGATGCATCCTCTCGCACGTGTTTTTACTCGACTAGCCTGCGGGATGCATCCTCTCGCACGTGATTTTACTCGACTAGCCTGCGGGATGCATCCTCTCGCACGTGTTTTTACTCGACTAGCCTGCGGGATGCATCCTCTCGCACGTGTTTTTACTCGACTAGCCTGCGGGATGCATCCTCTCGCACGTGTTTTTGCTCGACTAGCCTGCGGGATGCATCCTCTCGCACGTGTTTTTACACGACTAGCCTGCGGGATGCATCCTCTCGCACGTGTTTTTGCCCGACTAGCCTGCGGGATGCATCCTCTCGCACGTGTTTTTACTCGACTAGCCTGCGGGATGCATCCTCTCGCACGTGTTTTTACTCGACTAGCCTGCGGGATGCATCCTCTAGCACGTGTTTTTACTCGGCTAGCCTGCGGGATGCATCCTCTCGCACGTGTTTTTACTCGTCTAGGCTGCGGGATGCATCCTCTCGCACGTGTTTTTACTCGAGTAGTCTGCGGGATGCATCCTCTCGCACGTGTTTTTACTCGACTAGCCTGCGGGGTGCATTCTCTCGCACGTGTTTTTACTCGACTAGCCTGCGGAATGCATCCTCTCGCACGTGTTCTTCACTCGACTAGCCTGCGGGATGCATCCTCTCGCACGTGTTTTTGCTCGACTAGCCTGCGGGATGCATCCTCTCGCACTTGTTTTTACTCGACTAGCCTGCGGGATGCATCCTCTCGCACGTGTTTTTACTCGACTAGCCTGCGGGATGCATCCTCTCGCACGTGTTTTTACTCGTCTAAGCTGCGGGATGCATCCTCTCGCACGTGTTTTTACTCGACTAGCCTGCGGGATGCATCCTCTCGCACGTGTTTTAACTCGACTAGCCTGCGGGATGCATCCTCTCGCACGTGTTTTTACTCGACTAGCCTGCGGGATGCATCCTCTCGCACGTGTTTTTACTCGACTAGCCTGCGGGATGCATCCTCTCGCACGTGATTTTACTCGACTAGCCTGCGGGATGCATCCTCTCGCACGTGTTTTAACTCGACTAGCCTGCGGGATGCATCCTCTCGCACGTGTTTTTACTCGACTAGCCTGCGGGATGCATCCTCTCGCACGTGTTTTTACTCGAGTAGTCTGCGGGATGCATCCTCTCGCACGTGTTTTTACTCGACTAGCCTGCGGGGTGCATTCTCTCGCACGTGTTTTTACTCGACTAGCCTGCGGAATGCATCCTCTCGCACGTGTTCTTCACTCGACTAGCCTGCGGGATGCATCCTCTCGCACGTGTTTTTGCTCGACTAGCCTGCGGGATGCATCCTCTCGCACTTGTTTTTACTCGACTAGCCTGCGGGATGCATCCTCTCGCACGTGTTTTTACTCGACTAGCCTGCGGGATGCATCCTCTCGCACGTGTTTTTACTCGTCTAAGCTGCGGGATGCATCCTCTCGCACGTGTTTTTACTCGACTAGCCTGCGGGATGCATCCTCTCGCACGTGTTTTAACTCGACTAGCCTGCGGGATGCATCCTCTCGCACGTGTTTTTACTCGACTAGCCTGCGGGATGCATCCTCTCGCACGTGTTTTTACTCGACTCGCCTGCGGGATGCATCCTCTCGCACGTGATTTTACTCGACTAGCCTGCGGGATGCATCCTCTCGCACGTGTTTTTACTCGACTAGCCTGCGGGATGCATCCTCTCGCACGTGTTTTTACTCGACTAGCCTGCGGGATGCATCCTCTCGCACGTGTTTTTGCTCGACTAGCCTGCGGGATGCATCCTCTCGCACGTGTTTTTACACGACTAGCCTGCGGGATGCATCCTCTCGCACGTGTTTTTGCCCGACTAGCCTGCGGGATGCAACCTCTCGCACGTGTTTTTACTCGACTAGCCTGCGGGATGCATCCTCTCGCACGTGTTTTTACTCGACTAGCCTGCGGGATGCATCCTCTCGCACGTGTTTTTACTCGGCTAGCCTGCGGGATGCATCCTCTCGCACGTGTTTTTACTCGTCTAGGCTGCGGGATGCATCCTCTCGCACGTGTTTTTACTCGAGTAGTCTGCGGGATGCATCCTCTCGCACGTGTTTTTACTCGACTAGCCTGCGGGGTGCATTCTCTCGCACGTGTTTTTACTCGACTAGCCTGCGGAATGCATCCTCTCGCACGTGTTCTTCACTCGACTAGCCTGCGGGATGCATCCTCTCGCACGTGTTTTTACTCGACTAGCCTGCGGGATGCATCCTCTCGCACGTGTTTTTACTCGACTAGCCTGCGGGATGCATCCTCTCGCACGTGTTTTTACTCGACTAGCCTGCGGGATGCATCGTATCGCACGTGTTTTTACTCGACTAGCCTGCGGGATGCATCCTCTCGCACGTGTTTTTACTCGACTAGCCTGCGGGATGCATCCTCTCGCACGTGTTTTTACTCGACTAGCCTGCGGGATGCATCCTCTCGCACGTGTTTTTACTCGACTAGCCTGCGGGATGCATCCTCTCGCACGTGTTTTTACTCGACTAGCCTGCGGGATGCATCCTCTCGCACGTGATTTTACTCGACTAGCCTGCGGGATGCATCCTCTCGCACGTGTTTTTACTCGACTAGCCTGCGGGATGCATCCTCTCGCACGTGTTTTTACTCGACTAGCCTGCGGGATGCATCCTCTCGCACGTGTATTTGCTCGACTAGCCTGCGGGATGCATCCTCTCGCACGTGTTTTTACACGACTAGCCTGCGGGATGCATCCTCTCGCACGTGTTTTTGCCCGACTAGCCTGCGGGATGCATCCTCTCGCACGTGTTTTTACTCGAGTAGTCTGCGGGATGCATCCTCTCGCACGTGTTTTTACTCGACTAGCCTGCGGGGTGCATCCTCTCGCACGTGTTTTTACTCGACTAGCCTGCGGAATGCATCCTCTCGCACGTGTTCTTCACTCGACTAGCCTGCGGGATGCATCCTCTCGCACGTGTTTTTACTCGACTAGCCTGCGGGATGCATCCTCTCGCACGTGTTTTTACTCGACTAGCCTGCGGGATGCATCGTATCGCACGTGTTTTTACTCGACTAGCCTGCGGGATGCATCCTCTCGCACGTGTTTTTACTCGACTAGCCTGCGGGATGCATCCTCTCGCACTTGTTTTTACTCGACTAGCCTGCGGGATGCATCCTCTCGCACGTGTTTTTACTCGACTAGCCTGCGGGATGCATCCTCTCGCACGTGTTTTTGCTCGACTAGCCTGCGGGATGCATCCTCTCGCACTTGTTTTTACTCGACTAGCCTGCGGGATGCATCCTCTCGCACGTGTTTTTACTCGACTAGCCTGCGGGATGCATCCTCTCGCACGTGTTTTTACTCGAGTAGCCTGCGGGATGCATCCTCTCGCACGTGTTTTTACTCGACTAGCCTGCGGGGTGCATCCTCTCGCACGTGTTTTTACTCGACTAGCCTGCGGGATGCAACCTCTCGCACGTGTTTTTACTCGACTATCCTGCGGGATGCATCCTCTCGCACGTGTTTTTACTCGACTAGCCTGCGGGATGCATCCTCTCGCACGTGTTTTTACTCGACTAGCCTGCGGGGTGCATCCTCTCGCACGTGTTTTTACTCGACTAGCCTGCGGGATGCATCCTCTCGCACGTGTTTTTACTCGACTAGCCTGCGGGATGCATCCTCTCGCACGTGTTTTTATTCGACTAGCCTGCGGGATACATCCTCTCGCAAGTGTTTTTACTCGACTAGCCTGCGGGGTGCATCCTCTCGCACGTGTTTTTACTCGACTAGCCTGCGGGATGCATCCTCTCGCACGTGTTTTTACTCGTCTAAGCTGCGGGATGCATCCGCTCGCACGTGTTTTTACTCGACTAGCCTGCGGGATGCATCCTCTCGCACGTGTTTTTACTCGACTAGCCTGCGGGATGCATCCTCTCGCACGTGTTTTTACTCGACTAGCCTGCGGGATGCATCCTCTCGCACGTGTTTTTATTCGACTATCCTGCGGGATGCATCCTCTCGCACGTGATTTTACTCGACTAGCCTGCGGGATGCATCCTCTCGCACGTGTTTTTACTCGACTAGCCTGCGGGATGCATCCTCTCGCACGTGTTTTTACTCGACTAGCCTGCGGGATGCATCCTCTCGCACGTGTTTTTACTCGACTAGCCTGCGGGATGCATCCTCTCGCACGTGTTTTTACTGGACTAGCCTGCGGGATGCATCCTCTCGCACGTGTTTTTACTCGACTAGCCTGCGGGATGCATCCTCTCGCACGTGTTTTTACTCGACTAGCCTGCGGGATGCATCCTCTCGCACGTGTTTTTACTCGACTAGCCTGCGGGATGCATCCTCTCGCACGTGTTTTTACACGACTAGCCTGCGGGAAGCATCCTCTCGCACGTGTTTTTGCCCGACTAGCCTGCGGGATGCATCCTCTCGCACGTGTTTTTACTCGACTAGCCTGCGGGATGCATCCTCTCGCACGTGTTTTTACTCGACTAGCCTGCGGGATGCATCCTCTCGCACGTGTTTTTATTCGACTATCCTGCGGGATGCATCCTCTCGCACGTGATTTTACTCGACTAGCCTGCGGGATGCATCCTCTCGCACGTGTTTTTACTCGACTAGCCTGCGGGATGCATCCTCTCGCACGTGTTCTTACTCGACTAGCCTGCGGGATGCATCCTCTCGCACGTGTTTTTACTCGACTAGCCTGCGGGATGCATCCTCTCGCACGTGTTTTTACTGGACTAGCCTGCGGGATGCATCCTCTCGCACGTGTTTTTACTCGACTAGCCTGCGGGATGCATCCTCTCGCACGTGTTTTTACTCGACTAGCCTGCGGGATGCATCCTCTCGCACGTGTTTTTACTCGACTAGCCTGCGGGATGCATCCTCTCGCACGTGTTTTTACTCGAGTAGCCTGCGGGATGCATCCTCTCGCACGTGTTTTTACTCGACTAGCCTGCGGGGTGCATCCTCTCGCACGTGTTTTTACTCGACTAGCCTGCGGGATGCATCCTCTCGCACGTGTTTTTACTCGACTAGCCTGCGGGATGCATCCTCTCGCACGTGTTTTTACTCGACTAGCCTGCGGGATGCATCCTCTCGCACGTGTTTTTGCTCGACTAGCCTGCGGGATGCATCCTCTCGCACGTGTTTTTACACGACTAGCCTGCGGGATGCATCCTCTCGCACGTGTTTTTGCCCGACTAGCCTGCGGGATGCATCCTCTCGCACGTGTTTTTACTCGACTAGCCTGCGGGATGCATCCTCTCGCACGTGTTTTTACTCGACTAGCCTGCGGGATGCATCCTCTCGCACGTGTTTTTACTCGACTAGCCTGCGGGATGCATCCTCTCGCACGTGTTTTTACTCGTCTAGGCTGCGGGATGCATCCTCTCGCACGTGTTTTTACTCGAGTAGTCTGCGGGATGCATCCTCTCGCACGTGTTTTTACTCGACTAGCCTGCGGGGTGCATCCTCCCGCACGTGTTTTTACTCGACTAGCCTGCGGGATGCATCCTCTCGCACGTGTTTTTACTCGACTAGCCTGCGGGATGCATCCTCTCGCACGTGTTTTTACTCGACTAGCCTGCGGGATGCATCCTCTCGCACGTGTTTTTATTCGACTATCCTGCGGGATGCATCCTCTCGCACGTGATTTTACTCGACTAGTCTGCGGGATGCATCCTCTCGCACTTGTTTTTACTCGACTAGCCTGCGGGATGCATCCTCTCGCACGTGTTTTTACTCGACTAGCCTGCGGGATGCATCCTCTCGCACGTGTTTTTACTCGACTAGCCTGCGGAATGCATCCTCTCGCACGTGTTCTTCACTCGACTAGCCTGCGGGATGCATCCTCTCGCACGTGTTTTTACTCGACTAGCCTGCGGGATGCATCCTCTCGCACGTGTTTTTACTCGACTAGCCTGCGGGATGCATCGTATCGCACGTGTTTTTACTCCACTAGCCTGCGGGATGCATCTTCTCGCACGTGTTTTTACTCGACTAGCCTGCGGGATGCATCCTCTCGCACGTGTTTTTACTCGACTAGCCTGCGGGATGCATCCTCTCGCACGTGTTTTTACTCGACTAGCCTGCTGGATGCATCCTCTCAAACTTGTTTTTACTCGACTAGCCTGCGGGATGCATCCTCTCGCACGTGTTTTTGCTCGACTAGCCTGCGGGATGCATCCTCTCGCACTTGTTTTTACTCGACTAGCCTGCGGGATGCATCCTCTCGCACGTGTTTTTACTCGACTAGCCTGCGGGATGCATCCTCTCGCACGTGTTTTTACTCGACTACCCTGCGGGATGCATCCTCTCGCACGTGTTCTTCACTCGACTAGCCTGCGGGATGCATCCTCTCGCACGTGTTTTTACTCGACTAGCCTGCGGGATGCATCCTCTCGCACGTGTTTTTACTCGACTAGCCTGCGGGATGCATCCTCTCGCACGTGTTTTTACTCGACTAGCCTGCGGGATGCATCCTCTCGCACGTGTTTTTACACGACTAGCCTGCGGGAAGCATCCTCTCGCACGTGTTTTTGCCCGACTAGCCTGCGGGATGCATCCTCTCGCACGTGTTTTTACTCGACTAGCCTGCGGGATGCATCCTCTCGCACGTGTTTTTATTCGACTAGCCTGCGGGATGCATCCTCTCGCACGTGATTTTACTCGACTAGCCTGCGGGATGCATCCTCTCGCACGTGTTTTTACTCGACTAGCCTGCGGGATGCATCCTCTCGCACGTGTTTTTACTCGACTAGCCTGCGGGATGCATCCTCTCGCACGTGTTTTTACTCGACTAGCCTGCGGGATGCATCGTATCGCACGTGTTTTTACTCGACTAGCCTGCGGGATGCATCCTCAAGCACGTGTTTTTGCCCGACTAGCCTGCGGGATGCATCCTCTCGCACGTGTTTTTACTCGACTAGCCTGCGGGATGCATCCTCTCGCACGTGTTTTTACTCGACTAGCCTGCGGGATGCATCCTCTCGCACGTGTTTTTACTCGACTAGCCTGCGGGATGCATCCTCTCGCACGTGTTTTTACTCGTCTAGGCTGCGGGATGCATCCTCTCGCACGTGTTTTTACTCGAGTAGTCTGCGGGATGCATCCTCTAGCACGTGTTTTTACTCGACTAGCCTGCGGGATGCATCCTCTCGCACGTGTTTTTACTCGACTAGCCTGCGGGATGCATCCTCTCGCACGTGTTTTGACTCGTCTAGGCTGCGGGATGCATCCTCTCGCACGTGTTTTTACTCGAGTAGTCTGCGGGATGCATCCTCTAGCACGTGTTTTTACTCGACTAGCCTGCGGGGTGCATCCTCTCGCACGTGTTTTTACTCGACTACCCTGCGGGATGCATCCTCTCGCACGTGTTCTTCACTCGACGAGCCTGCGGGATGCATCCTCTCGCACGTGTTTTTACTCGACTAGCCTGCGGGATGCATCCTCTCGCACGTGTTTTTACTCGACTAGCCTGCTGGATGCATCCTCTCAAACGTGTTTTTACTCGACTAGCCTGCGGGATGCATCCTCTCGCACGTGGTCTTGCTCGACTAGCCTGCGGGATGCATCCTCTCGCACGTGTTTTTACTCGACTAGCCTGCGGGATGCATCCTCTCGCACGTGTTTTTACTCAACTAGCCTGCGGGATGCATCCTCTCGCACGTGTTTTTATTCGACTATCCTGCGGGATGCATCCTCTCGCACGTGATTTTACTCGACTAGCCTGCGGGATGCATCCTCTCGCACGTGTTTTTACTCGACTAGCCTGCGGGATGCATCCTCTCGCACGTGTTTTTACTCGACTAGCCTGCGGGGTGCATCCTCTCGCACGTGTTTTTACTCGACTAGCCTGCGGGATGCATCGTATCGCACGTGTTTTTACTCGACTAGCCTGCGGGATGCATTCTCTCGCACGTGTTTTTACTCGACTAGCCTGCGGGATGCATCCTCTCGCACGTGTTTTTATTCGACTATCCTGCGGGATGCATCCTCTCGCACGTGTTTTTACTCGACTAGCCTGCGGGATGCATCCTCTCGCACGTGTTTTTACTCGACTAGCCTGCGGGATGCATCCTCTCGCACGTGTTTTTGCTCGACTAGCCTGCGGGATGCATCCTCTCGCACGTGTTTTTACACGACTAGCCTGCGGGATGCATCCTCTCGCACGTGTTTTTGCCCGACTAGCCTGCGGGATGCATCCTCTCGCACGTGTTTTTACTCGACTAGCCTGCGGGATGCATCCTCTCGCACGTGTTTTTACTCGACTAGCCTGCGGGATGCATCCTCTCGCACGTGTTTTTACTCGACTAGCCTGCGGGATGCATCCTCTCGCACGTGTTTTTACTCGTCTAGGCTGCGGGATGCATCCTCTCGCACGTGTTTTTACTCGACTAGCCTGCGGGGTGCATCCTCTCGCACGTGTTTTTACTCGACTAGCCTGCGGGATGCATCGTATCGCACGTGTTTTTACTCGACTAGCCTGCGGGATGCATTCTCTCGCACGTGTTTTTACTCGACTAGCCTGCGGGATGCATCCTCTCGCACGTGTTTTTATTCGACTATCCTGCGGGATGCATCCTCTCGCACGTGTTTTTACTCGACTAGCCTGCGGGATGCATCCTCTCGCACGTGTTTTTACTCGACTAGCCTGCGGGATGCATCCTCTCGCACGTGTTTTTGCTCGACTAGCCTGCGGGATGCATCCTCTCGCACGTGTTTTTACACGACTAGCCTGCGGGATGCATCCTCTCGCACGTGTTTTTGCCCGACTAGCCTGCGGGATGCATCCTCTCGCACGTGTTTTTACTCGACTAGCCTGCGGGATGCATCCTCTCGCACGTGTTTTTACTCGACTAGCCTGCGGGATGCATCCTCTCGCACGTGTTTTTACTCGACTAGCCTGCGGGATGCATCCTCTCGCACGTGTTTTTACTCGTCTAGGCTGCGGGATGCATCCTCTCGCACGTGTTTTTACTCGAGTAGTCTGCGGGATGCATCCTCTCGCACGTGTTTTTACTCGACTAGCCTGCGGGGTGCATCCTCTCGCACGTGTTTTTACTCGACTAGCCTGCGGGATGCATCCTCTCGCACGTGTTCTTCACTCGACTAGCCTGCGGGATGCATCCTCTCGCACGTGTTTTTACTCGACTAGCCTGCGGGATGCATCCTCTCGCACGTGTTTTTACTCGACTAGCCTGCGGGATGCATCGTATCGCACGTGTTTTTACTCGACTAGCCTGCGGGATGCATCCTCTCGCACGTGTTTTTACTCGACTAGCCTGCGGGATGCATCCTCTCGCACGTGATTTTACTCGACTAGCCTGCGGGATGCATCCTCTCGCACGTGTTTTTACTCGACTAGCCTGCGGGATGCATCCTCTCGCACGTGTTTTTACTCGACTAGCCTGCGGGATGCATCCTCTCGCACGTGTTTTTACTCGAGTAGACTGCGGGATGCATCCTCTCGCACGTGTTTTTACTCGACTAGCCTGCGGGTTGCATCCTCTCGCACGTGTTTTTACTCGACTAGCCTGCGGGATGCATCCTCTCGCACGTGTTTTTACTCGACTAGCCTGCGGGATGCATCCTCTCGCACGTGTTTTTACTCGACTAGCCTGCGGGATGCATCCTCTCGCACGTGTTTTTACTCGTCTAGGCTGCGGGATGCATCGTCTCGCACGTGTTTTTACTCGACTAGCCTGCGGGATGCATCCTCTCGCACGTGTTTTTACTCGACTAGCCTGCGGGATGCATCCTCTCGCACGTGTTTTTACTCGACTAGCCTGCGGGATGCATCATCTCGCACGTGTTTTTGCTCGACTAGCCTGCGGGATGCATCCTCTCGCACCTGTTTTTGCTCGACTAGCCTGCGGGACGCATCCTCTGGCACGTGTTCTTCACTCCACTAGCCTGCGGGATGCATCCTCTCGCACGTGTTTTTACTCGACTAGCCTGCGGGATGCATCCTCTCGCACGTGTTTTTACTCGACTAGCCTGCGGGATGCATCCTCTTGCACGTGTTTTTACTCGACTAGCCTGCGGGATACATCCTCTCGCACGTGTTTTTACTCGACTAGCCTGCGGGATGCATCCTCTCGCACGTGTTTTTATTCGACTAGCCTGCGCGATGCATCCTCTCGCACGTGTTTTTACTCGACTAGCCTGCGGGATGCATCCTCTCGCACGTGTTTTTACTCGAGTAGACTGCGGGATGCATCCTCTCGCACGTGTTTTTACTCGACTAGCCTGCGGGTTGCATCCTCTCGCACGTGTTTTTACTCGACTAGCCTGCGGGATGCATCCTCTCGCACGTGTTTTTGCTCGACTAGCCTGCGGAATGCATCCTCTCGCACTTGTTTTTACTCGACTAGCCTGCGGGATGCATCCTCTCGCACGTGTTTTTACTCGACTAGCCTGCGGGATGCATCCTCTCGCACGTGTTTTTACTCGACTAGCCTGCGGAATGCATCCTCTCGCACGTGTTCTTCACTCGACTAGCCTGCGGGATGCATCCTCTCGCACGTGTTTTTACTCGACTAGCCTGCGGGATGCATCCTCTCGCACGTGTTTTTACTCGACTAGCCTGCGGGATGCATCGTATCGCACGTGTTTTTACTCGACTAGCCTGCGGGATGCATCTTTTCGCACGTGTTTTTACTCGACTAGCCTGCGGGATGCATCCTCTCGCACGTGTTTTTACTCGACTAGCCTGCGGGATGCATCCTCTCGCACGTGTTTTTACTCGACTAGCCTGCTGGATGCATCCTCTCAAACGTGTTTTTACTCGACTAGCCTGCGGGATGCATCCTCTCGCACGTGTTTTTGCTCGACTAGCCTGCGGGATGCATCCTCTCGCACTTGTTTTTACTCGACTAGCCTGCGGGATGCATCCTCTCGCACGTGTTTTTACTCGACTAGCCTGCGGGATGCATCCTCTCGCACGTGTTTTTACTCGTCTAAGCTGCGGGATGCATCCTCTCGCACGTGTTTTTACTCGACTAGCCTGCGGGATGCATCCTCTCGCACGTGTTTTTACTCGACTAGCCTGCGGGATGCATCCTCTCGCACGTGTTTTTACTCGACTAGCCTGCGGGATGCATCCTCTCGCACGTGTTTTTATTCGACTAGCCTGCGGGATGCATCCTCTCGCACGTGATTTTACTCGACTAGCCTGCGGGATGCATCCTCTCGCACGTGTTTTTACTCGACTAGCCTGCGGGATGCATCCTCTCGCACGTGTTTTTACTCGACTAGCCTGCGGGATGCATCCTCTCGCACGTGTTTTTACTCGACTAGCCTGCGGAATGCATCGTATCGCACGTGTTTTTACTCGACTAGCCTGCGGGATGCATCCTCTCGCACGTGTTTTTGCCCGACTAGCCTGCGGGATGCATCCTCTCGCACGTGTTTTTACTCGACTAGCCTGCGGGATGCATCCTCTCGCACGTGTTTTTACTCGACTAGCCTGCGGGATGCATCCTCTCGCACGTGTTTTTACTCGACTAGCCTGCGGGATGCATCCTCTCGCACGTGTTTTTACTCGTCTAGGCTGCGGGATGCATCCTCTCGCACGTGTTTTTACTCGAGTAGTCTGCGGGATGCATCCTCTAGCACGTGTTTTTACTCGACTAGCCTGCGGGGTGCATCCTCTCGCACGTGTTTTTACTCGACTACCCTGCGGGATGCATCCTCTCGCACGTGTTCTTCACTCGACGAGCCTGCGGGATGCACCCTCTCGCACGTGTTTTTACTCGACTAGCCTGCGGGATGCATCCTCTCGCACGTGTTTTTACTCGACTAGCCTGCTGGATGCATCCTCTCAAACGTGTTTTTACTCGACTAGCCTGCGGGATGCATCCTCTCGCACGTGGTCTTGCTCGACTAGCATGCGGGATGCATCCTCTCGCACTTGTTTTTACTCGACTAGCCTGAGGGATGCATCCTCTCGCACGTGTTTTTACTCGACTAGCCTGCGGGATGCATCCTCTCGCACGTGTTTTTACTCGTCTAAGCTGCGGGATGCATCCGCTCGCACGTGTTTTTACTCGACTAGCCTGCGGGATGCATCCTCTCGCACGTGTTTTTACTCGACTAGCCTGCGGGATGCATCCTCTGGCACGTGTTTTTACTCGACTAGCCTGCGGGATGCATCCTCTCGCACGTGTTTTTATTCGACTATCCTGCGGGATGCATCCTCTCGCACGTGATTTTACTCGACTAGCCTGCGGGATGCATCCTCTCGCACGTGTTTTTACTCGACTAGCCTGCGGGATGCATCCTCTCGCACGTGTTTTTACTCGACTAGCCTGCGGGATGCATCCTCTCGCACGTGTTTTTACTCGACTAGCCTGCGGGATGCATCCTCTCGCACGTGTTTTTACTGGACTAGCCTGCGGGATGCATCCTCTCGCACGTGTTTTTACTCGACTAGCCTGCGGGATGCATCCTCTCGCACGTGTTTTTACTCGACTAGCCTGCGGGATGCATCCTCTCGCACGTGTTTTTACTCGACTAGCCTGCGGGATGCATCCTCTCGCACGTGTTTTTACTCGACTAGCCTGCGGGATGCATCCTCTCGCACGTGTTTTTACTCGACTAGCCTGCGGGATGCATCCTCTCGCACGTGTTTTTATTCGACTATCCTGCGGGATGCATCCTCTCGCACGTGTTTTTACTCGACTAGCCTGCGGGATGCATCCTCTCGCACGTGTTTTTATTCGACTAGCCTGCGGGATACATCCTCTCGCAAGTGTTTTTACTCGACTAGCCTGCGGGGTGCATCCTCTCGCACGTGTTTTTACTCGACTAGCCTGCGGGATGCATCCTCTCGCACGTGTTTTTATTCGACTAGCCTGCGGGATGCATCCTCTCGCACGTGTTTTTACTCGAGTAGCCTGCGGGATGCATCCTCTCGCACGTGTTTTTACTCGACTAGCCTGCGGGGTGCATCCTCTCGCACGTGTTTTTACTCGACTAGCCTGCGGGATGCATCGTATCGCACGTGTTTTTACTCGACTAGCCTGCGGGATGCATCCTCTCGCACGTGTTTTTACTCGAGTAGCCTGCGGGATGCATCCTCTCGCACGTGTTTTTATTCGACTATCCTGCGGGATGCATCCTCTCGCACGTGTTTTTACTCGACTAGCCTGCGGGATGCATCCTCTCGCACGTGTTTTTACTCGACTAGCCTGCGGGATGCATCCTCTCGCACGTGTTTTTGCTCGACTAGCCTGCGGGATGCATCCTCTCGCACGTGTTTTTACACGACTAGCCTGCGGGATGCATCCTCTCGCACGTGTTTTTGCCCGACTAGCCTGCGGGATGCATCCTCTCGCACGTGTTTTTACTCGACTAGCCTGCGGGATGCATCCTCTCGCACGTGTTTTTACTCGACTAGCCTGCGGGATGCATCCTCTCGCACGTGTTTTTACTCGACTAGCCTGCGGGATGCATCCTCTCGCACGTGTTTTTACTCGTCTAGGCTGCGGGATGCATCCTCTCGCACGTGTTTTTACTCGAGTAGTCTGCGGGATGCATCCTCTCGCACGTGTTTTTACTCGACTAGCCTGCGGGGTGCATCCTCTCGCACGTGTTTTTACTCGACTAGCCTGCTGGATGCATCCTCTCGCACGTGTTCTTCACTCGACTAGCCTGCGGGATGCATCCTCTCGCACGTGTTTTTACTCGACTAGCCTGCGGGATGCATCCTCTCGCACGTGTTTTTACTCGACTAGCCTGCGGGATGCATCGTATCGCACGTGTTTTTACTCGACTAGCCTGCGGGATGCATCCTCTCGCACGTGTTTTTACTCGACTAGCCTGCGGGATGCATCCTCTCGCACGTGTTTTTATTCGACTAGCCTGCGGGATGCATCCTCTCGCACGTGTTTTTACTCGACTAGCCTGCGGGATGCATCCTCTCGCACGTGTTTTTGCTCGACTAGCCTGCGGGATGCATCCTCTCGCACGTGTTTTTACACGACTAGCCTGCGGGATGCATCCTCTCGCACGTGTTTTTGCCCGACTAGCCTGCGGGATGCATCCTCTCGCACGTGTTTTTACTCGACTAGCCTGCGGGATGCATCCTCTCGCACGTGTTTTTACTCGACTAGCCTGCGGGATGCATCCTCTCGCACGTGTTTTTACTCGACTAGCCTGCGGGATGCATCCTCTCGCACGTGTTTTTACTCGTCTAGGCTGCGGGATGCATCCTCTCGCACGTGTTTTTACTCGAGTAGTCTGCGGGATGCATCCTCTCGCACGTGTTTTTACTCGACTAGCCTGCGGGGTGCATCCTCTCGCACGTGTTTTTACTCGACTAGCCTGCTGGATGCATCCTCTCGCACGTGTTCTTCACTCGACTAGCCTGCGGGATGCATCCTCTCGCACGTGTTTTTACTCGACTAGCCTGCGGGATGCATCCTCTCGCACGTGTTTTTACTCGACTAGCCTGCGGGATGCATCGTATCGCACGTGTTTTTACTCGACTAGCCTGCGGGATGCATCCTCTCGCACGTGTTTTTACTCGACTAGCCTGCGGGATGCATCCTCTCGCACGTGTTTTTATTCGACTAGCCTGCGGGATGCATCCTCTCGCACGTGTTTTTACTCGACTAGCCTGCTGGATGCATCCTCTCAAACGTGTTTTTACTCGACTAGCCTGCGGGATGCATCCTCTCGCACGTGGTCTTGCTCGACTAGCATGCGGGATGCATCCTCTCGCACTTGTTTTTACTCGACTAGCCTGAGGGATGCATCCTCTCGCACGTGTTTTTACTCGACTAGCCTGCGGGATGCATTCTCTCGCACGTGTTTTTACTCGACTAGCGTGCGGGATGCATCCTCTCGCACGTGTTTTAACTCGACTAGCCTGCGGGATGCATCCTCTCGCACGTGTTTTTACTCGACTAGCCTGCGGGATGCATCCTCTCGCACGTGTTTTTACTCGACTAGCCTGCGGGATGCATCCTCTCGCACGTGATTTTACTCGACTAGCCTGCGGGATGCATCCTCTCGCACGTGTTTTTACTCGACTAGCCTGCGGGATGCATCCTCTCGCACGTGTTTTTACTCGACTAGCCTGCGGGATGCATCCTCTCGCACGTGTTTTTGCTCGACTAGCATGCGGGATGCATCCTCTCGCACGTGTTTTTACTCGACTAGCCTGCGGGATGCATCCTCTCGCACGTGTTTTTACTCGACTAGCCTGCGGGATGCATCCTCTCGCACGTGTTTTTACTCGTCTAGGCTGCGGGATGCATCCTCTCGCACGTGTTTTTACTCGAGTAGTCTGCGGGATGCATCCTCTAGCACGTGTTTTTACTCGACTAGCCTGCGGGGTGCATCCTCTCGCACGTGTTTTTACTCGACTACCCTGCGGGATGCATCCTCTCGCACGTGTTCTTCACTCGACGAGCCTGCGGGATGCACCCTCTCGCACGTGTTTTTACTCGACTAGCCTGCGGGATGCATCCTCTCGCACGTGTTTTTACTCGACTAGCCTGCTGGATGCATCCTCTCAAACGTGTTTTTACTCGACTAGCCTGCGGGATGCATCCTCTCGCACGTGGTCTTGCTCGACTAGCATGCGGGATGCATCCTCTCGCACTTGTTTTTACTCGACTAGCCTGCGGGATGCATCCTCTCGCACGTGTTTTTACTCGACTAGCCTGCAGGATGCATCCTCTCGCACGTGTTTTTACTCGTCTAAGCTGCGGGATGCATCCTCTCGCACGTGTTTTTACTCGACTAGCCTGCGGGATGCATCCTCTCGCACGTGTTTTAACTCGACTAGCCTGCGGGATGCATCCTCTCGCACGTGTTTTTACTCGACTAGCCTGCGGGATGCATCCTCTCGCACGTGTTTTTACTCGACTAGCCTGCGGGATGCATCCTCTCGCACGTGATTTTACTCGACTAGCCTGCGGGATGCATCCTCTCGCACGTGTTTTTACTCGACTAGCCTGCGGGATGCATCCTCTCGCACGTGTTTTTACTCGACTAGCCTGCGGGATGCATCCTCTCGCACGTGTTTTTGCTCGACTAGCCTGCGGGATGCATCCTCTCGCACGTGTTTTTACACGACTAGCCTGCGGGATGCACCCTCTCGCACGTGTTTTTGCCCGACTAGCCTGCGGGATGCATCCTCTCGCACGTGTTTTTACTCGACTAGCCTGCGGGATGCATCCTCTCGCACGTGTTTTTACTCGACTAGCCTGCGGGATGCATCCTCTCGCACGTGTTTTTACTCGGCTAGCCTGCGGGATGCATCCTCTCGCACGTGTTTTTACTCGTCTAGGCTGCGGGATGCATCCTCTCGCACGTGTTTTTACTCGAGTAGTCTGCGGGATGCATCCTCTCGCACGTGTTTTTACTCGACTAGCCTGCGGGGTGCATTCTCTCGCACGTGTTTTTACTCGACTAGCCTGCGGAATGCATCCTCTCGCACGTGTTCTTCACTCGACTAGCCTGCGGGATGCATCCTCTCGCACGTGTTTTTACTCGACTAGCCTGCGGGATGCATCCTCTCGCACGTGTTTTTACTCGACTAGCCTGCGGGATGCATCCTCTCGCACGTGTTTTTACTCGACTAGCCTGCGGGATGCATCGTATCGCACGTGTTTTTACTCGACTAGCCTGCGGGATGCATCCTCTCGCACGTGATTTTACTCGACTAGCCTGCGGGATGCATCCTCTCGCACGTGTTTTTACTCGACTAGCCTGCGGGATGCATCCTCTCGCACGTGTTTTTACTCGACTAGCCTGCGGGATGCATCCTCTCGCACGTGTATTTGCTCGACTAGCCTGCGGGATGCATCCTCTCGCACGTGTTTTTACACGACTAGCCTGCGGGATGCATCCTCTCGCACGTGTTTTTGCCCGACTAGCCTGCGGGATGCATCCTCTCGCACGTGTTTTTACTCGAGTAGTCTGCGGGATGCATCCTCTCGCACGTGTTTTTACTCGACTAGCCTGCGGGGTGCATCCTCTCGCACGTGTTTTTAGTCGACTAGCCTGCGGAATGCATCCTCTCGCACGTGTTCTTCACTCGACTAGCCTGCGGGATGCATCCTCTCGCACGTGTTTTTACTCGACTAGCCTGCGGGATGCATCCTCTCGCACGTGTTTTTACTCGACTAGCCTGCGGGATGCATCGTATCGCACGTGTTTTTACTCGACTAGCCTGCGGGATGCATCCTCTCGCACGTGTTTTTACTCGACTAGCCTGCGGGATGCATCCTCTCGCACTTGTTTTTACTCGACTAGCCTGCGGGATGCATCCTCTCGCACGTGTTTTTACTCGACTAGCCTGCGGGATGCATCCTCTCGCACGTGTTTTTGCTCGACTAGCCTGCGGGATGCATCCTCTCGCACTTGTTTTTACTCGACTAGCCTGCGGGATGCATCCTCTCGCACGTGTTTTTACTCGACTAGCCTGCGGGATGCATCCTCTCGCACGTGTTTTTACTCGAGTAGCCTGCGGGATGCATCCTCTCGCACGTGTTTTTACTCGACTAGCCTGCGGGGTGCATCCTCTCGCACGTGTTTTTACTCGACTAGCCTGCGGGATGCAACCTCTCGCACGTGTTTTTACTCGACTATCCTGCGGGATGCATCCTCTCGCACGTGTTTTTACTCGACTAGCCTGCGGGATGCATCCTCTCGCACGTGTTTTTACTCGACTAGCCTGCGGGGTGCATCCTCTCGCACGTGTTTTTACTCGACTAGCCTGCGGGATGCATCCTCTAGCACGTGTTTTTACTCGACTAGCCTGCGGGATGCATCCTCTCGCACGTGTTTTTATTCGACTAGCCTGCGGGATACATCCTCTCGCAAGTGTTTTTACTCGACTAGCCTGCGGGGTGCATCCTCTCGCACGTGTTTTTACTCGACTAGCCTGCGGGATGCATCCTCTCGCACGTGTTTTTACTCGACTAGCCTGCGGGATGCATCCTCTCGCACGTGTTTTTACTCGTCTAAGCTGCGGGATGCATCCGCTCGCACGTGTTTTTACTCGACTAGCCTGCGGGATGCATCCTCTCGCACGTGTTTTTACTCGACTAGCCTGCGGGATGCATCCTCTCGCACGTGTTTTTATTCGACTATCCTGCGGGATGCATCCTCTCGCACGTGATTTTACTCGACTAGCCTGCGGGATGCATCCTCTCGCACGTGTTTTTACTCGACTAGCCTGCGGGATGCATCCTCTCGCACGTGTTTTTACTCGACTAGCCTGCGGGATGCATCCTCTCGCACGTGTTTTTACTCGACTAGCCTGCGGGATGCATCCTCTCGCACGTGTTTTTACTGGACTAGCCTGCGGGATGCATCCTCTCGCACGTGTTTTTACTCGACTAGCCTGCGGGATGCATCCTCTCGCACGTGTTTTTACTCGACTAGCCTGCGGGATGCATCCTCTCGCACGTGTTTTTACTCGACTAGCCTGCGGGATGCATCCTCTCGCACGTGTTTTTACACGACTAGCCTGCGGGAAGCATCCTCTCGCACGTGTTTTTGCCCGACTAGCCTGCGGGATGCATCCTCTCGCACGTGTTTTTACTCGACTAGCCTGCGGGATGCATCCTCTCGCACGTGTTTTTACTCGACTAGCCTGCGGGATGCATCCTCTCGCACGTGTTTTTACTCGACTAGCCTGCGGGATGCATCCTCTCGCACGTGTTTTTACTCGACTAGCCTGCGGGATGCATCCGCTCGCACGTGTTTTTACTCGACTAGCCTGCGGGATGCATCCTCTCGCACGTGTTTTTACTCGACTAGCCTGCGGGATGCATCCTCTCGCACGTGTTTTTGCTCGACTAGCCTGCGGGATGCATCCTCTCGCACTTGTTTTTACTCGACTAGCCTGCGGGATGCATCCTCTCGCACGTGTTTTTACTCGACTAGCCTGCGGGATGCATCCTCTCGCACGTGTTTTTACTCGAGTAGCCTGCGGGATGCATCCTCTCGCACGTGTTTTTACTCGACTAGCCTGCGGGGTGCATCCTCTCGCACGTGTTTTTACTCGACTAGCCTGCGGGATGCAACCTCTCGCACGTGTTTTTACTCGACTATCCTGCGGGATGCATCCTCTCGCACGTGTTTTTACTCGACTAGCCTGCGGGATGCATCCTCTCGCACGTGTTTTTACTCGACTAGCCTGCGGGGTGCATACTCTCGCACGTGTTTTTACTCGACTAGCCTGCGGGATGCATCCTCTCGCACGTGTTTTTACTCGACTAGCCTGCGGGATGCATCCTCTCGCACGTGTTTTTATTCGACTAGCCTGCGGGATACATCCTCTCGCAAGTGTTTTTACTCGACTAGCCTGCGGGGTGCATCCTCTCGCACGTGTTTTTACTCGACTAGCCTGCGGGATGCATCCTCTCGCACGTGTTTTTACTCGTCTAAGCTGCGGGATGCATCCGCTCGCACGTGTTTTTACTCGACTAGCCTGCGGGATGCATCCTCTCGCACGTGTTTTTACTCGACTAGCCTGCGGGATGCATCCTCTCGCACGTGTTTTTACTCGACTAGCCTGCGGGATGCATCCTCTCGCACGTGTTTTTATTCGACTATCCTGCGGGATGCATCCTCTCGCACGTGATTTTACTCGACTAGCCTGCGGGATGCATCCTCTCGCACGTGTTTTTACTCGACTAGCCTGCGGGATGCATCCTCTCGCACGTGTTTTTACTCGACTAGCCTGCGGGATGCATCCTCTCGCACGTGTTTTTACTCGACTAGCCTGCGGGATGCATCCTCTCGCACGTGTTTTTACTGGACTAGCCTGCGGGATGCATCCTCTCGCACGTGTTTTTACTCGACTAGCCTGCGGGATGCATCCTCTCGCACGTGTTTTTACTCGACTAGCCTGCGGGATGCATCCTCTCGCACGTGTTTTTACTCGACTAGCCTGCGGGATGTATCCTCTCGCACGTGTTTTTACACGACTAGCCTGCGGGAAGCATCCTCTCGCACGTGTTTTTTGCCCGACTAGCCTGCGGGATGCATCCTCTCGCACGTGTTTTTACTCGACTAGCCTGCGGGATGCATCCTCTCGCACGTGTTTTTACTCGACTAGCCTGCGGGATGCATCCTCTCGCACGTGTTTTTATTCGACTATCCTGCGGGATGCATCCTCTCGCACGTGATTTTACTCGACTAGCCTGCGGGATGCATCCTCTCGCACGTGTTTTTACTCGACTAGCCTGCGGGATGCATCCTCTCGCACGTGTTCTTACTCGACTAGCCTGCGGGATGCATCCTCTCGCACGTGTTTTTTACTCGACTAGCCTGCGGGATGCATCCGCTCGCACGTGTTTTACTCGACTAGCCTGCGGGATGCATCCTCTCGCACGTTGTTTTTACTCGACTAGCCTGCGGATGCATCCTCTCGCACGTGTTTTTGCTCGACTAGCCTGCGGGATGCATCCTCTCGCACTTGTTTTACTCGACTAGCCTGCGGGATGCATCCTCTCGCACGTGTTTTTACTCGACTAGCCTGCGGGATGCATCCTCTCGCACGTGTTTTTACTCGAGTAGCCCTGCGGGATGCATCCTCTCGCACGTGTTTTTACTCGACTAGCCTGCGGGGTGCATCCTCTCGCACGTGTTTTTACTCGACTAGCCTGCGGGATGCAACCTCTCGCACGTGTTTTTACTCGACTATCCCTGCGGGATGCATCCTCTCGCACGTGTTTTTACTCGACTAGCCTGCGGGATGCATCCTCTCGCACGTGTTTTTACTCGACTAGCCTGCGGGGTGCATCCTCTCGCACGTGTTTTTACTCGACTAGCCTGCGGGATGCATCCTCTCGCACGTGTTTTTACTCGACTAGCTGCGGGATGCATCCTCTCGCACGTGTTTTTATTCGACTAGCCTGCGGGATACATCCTCTCGCAAGTGTTTTTACTCGACTAGCCTGCGGGGTGCATCCTCTCGCACGTGTTTTTACTCGACTAGCCTGCGGGATGCATCCTCTCGCACGTGTTTTTACTCGTCTAAGCTGCGGGATGCATCCGCTCGCACGTGTTTTTACTCGACTAGCCTGCGGGATGCATCCTCTCGCACGTGTTTTTACTCGACTAGCCTGCGGGATGCATCCTCTCGCACGTGTTTTTACTCGACTAGCCTGCGGGATGCATCCTCTCGCACGTGTTTTTATTCGACTATCCTGCGGGATGCATCCTCTCGCACGTGATTTTACTCGACTAGCCTGCGGGATGCATCCTCTCGCACGTGTTTTTTACTCGACTAGCCTGCGGGATGCATCCTCTCGCACGTGTTTTTACTCGACTAGCCTGCGGGATGCATCCTCTCGCACGTGTTTTTTACTCGACTAGCCTGCGGGATGCATCCTCTCGCACGTGTTTTTACTGGACTAGCCTGCGGGATGCATCCTCTCGCACGTGTTTTTACTCGACTAGCCTGCGGGATGCATCCTCTCGCACGTGTTTTTACTCGACTAGCCTGCGGGATGCATCCTCTCGCACGTGTTTTTACTCGACTAGCCTGCGGGATGTATCCTCTCGCACGTGTTTTTACACGACTAGCCTGCGGGAAGCATCCTCTCGCACGTGATTTTACTCGACTAGCCTGCGGGATGCATCCTCTCGCACGTGTTTTTACTCGACTAGCCTGCGGGATGCATCCTCTCGCACGTGTTCTTACTCGACTAGCCTGCGGGATGCATCCTCTCGCACGTGTTTTTACTCGACTAGCCTGCGGGATGCATCCTCTCGCACGTGTTTTTACTGGACTAGCCTGCGGGATGCATCCTCTCGCACGTGTTTTTACTCGACTAGCCTGCGGGATGCATCCTCTCGCACGTGTTTTTACTCGACTAGCCTGCGGGATGCATCCTCTCGCACGTGTTTTTACTCGACTAGCCTGCGGGATGCATCCTCTCGCACGTGTTTTTACTCGAGTAGCCTGCGGGATGCATCCTCTCGCACGTGTTTTTACTCGACTAGCCTGCGGGGTGCATCCTCTCGCACGTGTTTTTACTCGACTAGCCTGCGGGATGCATCCTCTCGCATGTGTTTTTACTCGACTAGCCTGCGGGATGCATCCTCTCGCACGTGTTTTTACTCGACTAGCCTGCGGGATGCATCCTCTCGCACGTGTTTTTGCTCGACTAGCCTGCGGGATGCATCCTCTCGCACGTGTTTTTACACGACTAGCCTGCGGGATGCATCCTCTCGCACGTGTTTTTGCCCGACTAGCCTGCGGGATGCATCCTCTCGCACGTGTTTTTACTCGACTAGCCTGCGGGATGCATCCTCTCGCACGTGTTTTTACTCGACTAGCCTGCGGGATGCATCCTCTCGCACGTGTTTTTACTCGACTAGCCTGCGGGATGCATCCTCTCGCACGTGTTTTTACTCGTCTAGGCTGCGGGATGCATCCTCTCGCACGTGTTTTTACTCGAGTAGTCTGCGGGATGCATCCTCTCGCACGTGTTTTTACTCGACTAGCCTGCGGGGTGCATCCTCCCGCACGTGTTTTTACTCGACTAGCCTGCGGGATGCATCCTCTCGCACGTGTTCTTCACTCGACTAGCCTGCGGGATGCATCCTCTCGCACGTGTTTTTACTCGACTAGCCTGCGGGATGCATCCTCTCGCACGTGTTTTTACTCGACTAGCCTGAGGGATGCATCGTATCGCACGTGTTTTTACTCGACTAGCCTGCGGGATGCATCCTCTCGCACGTGTTTTTACTCGACTAGCCTGCGGGATGCATCCTCTCGCACGTGTTTTTATTCGACTATCCTGCGGGATGCATCCTCTCGCACGTGATTTTACTCGACTAGCCTGCGGGATGCATCCTCTCGCACGTGTTTTTACTCGACTAGCCTGCGGGATGCATCCTCTCGCACGTGTTTTTAACCGACTAGCCTGCGGGATGCATCGTATCGCACGTGTTTTTACTCGACTAGCCTGCGGGATGCATCCTCTCGCACGTGTTTTTACTCGACTAGCCTGCGGGATGCATCCTCTCGCACGTGTTTTTATTCGACTATCCTGCGGGATGCATCCTCTCGCACGTGATTTTACTCGACTAGTCTGCGGGATGCATCCTCTCGCACTTGTTTTTACTCGACTAGCCTGCGGGATGCATCCTCTCGCACGTGTTTTTACTCGACTAGCCTGCGGGATGCATCCTCTCGCACGTGTTTTTACTCGACTAGCCTGCGGAATGCATCCTCTCGCACGTGTTCTTCACTCGACTAGCCTGCGGGATGCATCCTCTCGCACGTGTTTTTACTCGACTAGCCTGCGGGATGCATCCTCTCGCACGTGTTTTTACTCGACTAGCCTGCGGGATGCATCGTATCGCACGTGTTTTTACTCGACTAGCCTGCGGGATGCATCTTCTCGCACGTGTTTTTACTCGACTAGCCTGCGGGATGCATCCTCTCGCACGTGTTTTTACTCGACTAGCCTGCGGGATGCATCCTCTCGCACGTGTTTTTACTCGACTAGCCTGCTGGATGCATCCTCTCAAACTTGTTTTTACTCGACTAGCCTGCGGGATGCATCCTCTCGCACGTGTTTTTGCTCGACTAGCCTGCGGGATGCATCCTCTCGCACTTGTTTTTACTCGACTAGCCTGCGGGATGCATCCTCTCGCACGTGTTTTTACTCGACTAGCCTGCGGGATGCATCCTCTCGCACGTGTTTTTACTCGACTACCCTGCGGGATGCATCCTCTCGCACGTGTTCTTCACTCGACTAGCCTGCGGGATGCATCCTCTCGCACGTGTTTTTACTCGACTAGCCTGCGGGATGCATCCTCTCGCACGTGTTTTTACTCGACTAGCCTGCGGGATGCATCCTCTCGCACGTGTTTTTACTCGACTAGCCTGCGGGATGCATCCTCTCGCACGTGTTTTTACACGACTAGCCTGCGGGAAGCATCCTCTCGCACGTGTTTTTGCCCGACTAGCCTGCGGGATGCATCCTCTCGCACGTGTTTTTACTCGACTAGCCTGCGGGATGCATCCTCTCGCACGTGTTTTTATTCGACTAGCCTGCGGGATGCATCCTCTCGCACGTGATTTTACTCGACTAGCCTGCGGGATGCATCCTCTCGCACGTGTTTTTACTCGACTAGCCTGCGGGATGCATCCTCTCGCACGTGTTTTTACTCGACTAGCCTGCGGGATGCATCCTCTCGCACGTGTTTTTACTCGACTAGCCTGCGGGATGCATCGTATCGCACGTGTTTTTACTCGACTAGCCTGCGGGATGCATCCTCAAGCACGTGTTTTTGCCCGACTAGCCTGCGGGATGCATCCTCTCGCACGTGTTTTTACTCGACTAGCCTGCGGGATGCATCCTCTCGCACTTGTTTTTACTCGACTAGCCTGCGGGATGCATCCTCTCGCACGTGTTTTTACTCGACTAGCCTGCGGGATGCATCCTCTCGCACGTGTTTTTACTCGTCTAGGCTGCGGGATGCATCCTCTCGCACGTGTTTTTACTCGAGTAGTCTGCGGGATGCATCCTCTAGCACGTGTTTTTACTCGACTAGCCTGCGGGATGCATCCTCTCGCACGTGTTTTTACTCGACTAGCCTGCGGGATGCATCCTCTCGCACGTGTTTTGACTCGTCTAGGCTGCGGGATGCATCCTCTCGCACGTGTTTTTACTCGAGTAGTCTGCGGGATGCATCCTCTAGCACGTGTTTTTACTCGACTAGCCTGCGGGGTGCATCCTCTCGCACGTGTTTTTACTCGACTACCCTGCGGGATGCATCCTCTCGCACGTGTTCTTCACTCGACGAGCCTGCGGGATGCATCCTCTCGCACGTGTTTTTACTCGACTAGCCTGCGGGATGCATCCTCTCGCACGTGTTTTTACTCGACTAGCCTGCTGGATGCATCCTCTCAAACGTGTTTTTACTCGACTAGCCTGCGGGATGCATCCTCTCGCACGTGGTCTTGCTCGACTAGCCTGCGGGATGCATCCTCTCGCACGTGTTTTTACTCGACTAGCCTGCGGGATGCATCCTCTCGCACGTGTTTTTACTCAACTAGCCTGCGGGATGCATCCTCTCGCACGTGTTTTTATTCGACTATCCTGCGGGATGCATCCTCTCGCACGTGATTTTACTCGACTAGCCTGCGGGATGCATCCTCTCGCACGTGTTTTTACTCGACTAGCCTGCGGGATGCATCCTCTCGCACGTGTTTTTACTCGACTAGCCTGCGGGATGCATCCTCTCGCACGTGTTTTTACTCGACTAGCCTGCGCGATGCATCCTCTCGCACGTGTTTTTACTGGACTAGCCTGCGGGATGCATCCTCTCGCACGTGTTTTTACTCGACTAGCCTGCGGGATGCATCCTCTCGCACGTGTTTTTACTCGACTAGCCTGCGGGATGCATCCTCTCGCACGTGTTTTTATTCGACTATCCTGCGGGATGCATCCTCTCGCACGTGTTTTTACTCGACTAGCCTGCGGGATGCATCCTCTCGCACGTGTTTTTATTCGACTAGCCTGCGGGATACATCCTCTCGCAAGTGTTTTTACTCGACTAGCCTGCGGGGTGCATCCTCTCGCACGTGTTTTTACTCGACTAGCCTGCGGGATGCATCCTCTCGCACGTGTTTTTACTCGACTAGCCTGCGGGATGCATCCTCTCGCACGTGTTTTTACTCGAGTAGCCTGCGGGATGCATCCTCTCGCACGTGTTTTTACTCGACTAGCCTGCGGGGTGCATCCTCTCGCACGTGTTTTTACTCGACTAGCCTGCGGGATGCATCGTATCGCACGTGTTTTTACTCGACTAGCCTGCGGGATGCATTCTCTCGCACGTGTTTTTACTCGACTAGCCTGCGGGATGCATCCTCTCGCACGTGTTTTTATTCGACTATCCTGCGGGATGCATCCTCTCGCACGTGTTTTTACTCGACTAGCCTGCGGGATGCATCCTCTCGCACGTGTTTTTACTCGACTAGCCTGCGGGATGCATCCTCTCGCACGTGTTTTTGCTCGACTAGCCTGCGGGATGCATCCTCTCGCACGTGTTTTTACACGACTAGCCTGCGGGATGCATCCTCTCGCACGTGTTTTTGCCCGACTAGCCTGCGGGATGCATCCTCTCGCACGTGTTTTTACTCGACTAGCCTGCGGGATGCATCCTCTCGCACGTGTTTTTACTCGTCTAGCCTGCGGGATGCATCCTCTCGCACGTGTTTTTACTCGACTAGCCTGCGGGATGCATCCTCTCGCACGTGTTTTTACTCGTCTAGGCTGCGGGATGCATCCTCTCGCACGTGTTTTTACTCGAGTAGTCTGCGGGATGCATCCTCTCGCACGTGTTTTTACTCGACTAGCCTGCGGGGTGCATCCTCTCGCACGTGTTTTTACTCGACTAGCCTGCGGGATGCATCCTCTCGCACGTGTTCTTCACTCGACTAGCCTGCGGGATGCATCCTCTCGCACGTGTTTTTACTCGACTAGCCTGCGGGATGCATCCTCTCGCACGTGTTTTTACTCGACTAGCCTGCGGGATGCATCGTATCGCACGTGTTTTTACTCGACTAGCCTGCGGGATGCATCCTCTCGCACGTGTTTTTACTCGACTAGCCTGCGGGATGCATCCTCTCGCACGTGATTTTACTCGACTAGCCTGCGGGATGCATCCTCTCGCACGTGTTTTTACTCGACTAGCCTGCGGGATGCATCCTCTCGCACGTGTTTTTACTCGACTAGCCTGCGGGATGCATCCTCTCGCACGTGTTTTTACTCGAGTAGACTGCGGGATGCATCCTCTCGCACGTGTTTTTACTCGACTAGCCTGCGGGTTGCATCCTCTCGCACGTGTTTTTACTCGACTAGCCTGCGGGATGCATCCTCTCGCACGTGTTTTTACTCGACTAGCCTGCGGGATGCATCCTCTCGCACGTGTTTTTACTCGACTAGCCTGCGGGATGCATCCTCTCGCACGTGTTTTTACTCGTCTAGGCTGCGGGATGCATCGTCTCGCACGTGTTTTTACTCGACTAGCCTGCGGGATGCATCCTCTCGCACGTGTTTTTACTCGACTAGCCTGCGGGATGCATCCTCTCGCACGTGTTTTTACTCGACTAGCCTGCGGGATGCATCATCTCGCACGTGTTTTTGCTCGACTAGCCTGCGGGATGCATCCTCTCGCACCTGTTTTTGCTCGACTAGCCTGCGGGACGCATCCTCTGGCACGTGTTCTTCACTCCACTAGCCTGCGGGATGCATCCTCTCGCACGTGTTTTTACTCGACTAGCCTGCGGGATGCATCCTCTCGCACGTGTTTTTACTCGACTAGCCTGCGGGATGCATCCTCTTGCACGTGTTTTTACTCGACTAGCCTGCGGGATACATCCTCTCGCACGTGTTTTTACTCGACTAGCCTGCGGGATGCATCCTCTCGCACGTGTTTTTATTCGACTAGCCTGCGCGATGCATCCTCTCGCACGTGTTTTTACTCGACTAGCCTGCGGGATGCATCCTCTCGCACGTGTTTTTACTCGACTAGCCTGCGGGATGCATCCTCTCGCACGTGTTTTTACTCGACTAGCCTGCGGGAAGCATCCTCTCGCACGTGTTTTTACTCGACTAGCCTGCGGGATGCATCCTCTCGCACGTGTTTTTACTCGACTAGCCTGCGGGATGCATCCTCTCGCACGTGTTTTTATTCGACTAGCCTGCGGGATACATCCTCTCGCATGTGTTTTTACTCGACTAGCCTGCGGGATGCATCGTATCGCACGTGTTTTTACTCGACTAGCCTGCGGGATGCATCCTCTCGCACGTGTTTTTACTCGACTAGCCTGCGGGATGCATCCTCTCGCACGTGTTTTTATTCGACTATCCTGCGGGATGCATCCTCTCGCACGTGATTTTACTCGACTAGTCTGCGGGATGCATCCTCTCGCACGTGTTTTTACTCGACTAGCCTGCGGGATGCATCCTCTCGCACGTGTTTTTACTCGACTAGCCTGCGGGATGCATCCTCTCGCACGTGTTTTTACTCGAGTAGACTGCGGGATGCATCCTCTCGCACGTGTTTTTACTCGACTAGCCTGCGGGTTGCAATCCTCTCGCACGTGTTTTTACTCGACTAGCCTGCGGGATGCATCCTCTCGCACGTGTTTTTGCTCGACTAGCCTGCGGAATGCATCTCTCGCACTTGTTTTTACTCGACTAGCCTGCGGGATGCATCCTCTCGCACGTGTTTTTACTCGACTAGCCTGCGGGATGCATCCTCTCGCACGTGTTTTTACTCGACTAGCCTGCGGAATGCATCCTCTCGCACGTGTTCTTCACTCGACTAGCCTGCGGGATGCATCCTCTCGCACGTGTTTTACTCGACTAGCCTGCGGGATGCATCCTCTCGCACGTGTTTTTACTCGACTAGCCTGCGGGATGCATCGTATCGCACGTGTTTTTTTACTCGACTAGCCTGCGGGATGCATCTTTTCGCACGTGTTTTTACTCGACTAGCCTGCGGGATGCATCCTCTCGCACGTGTTTTTACTCGACTAGCCTGCGGGATGCAATCCTCTCGCACGTGTTTTTACTCGACTAGCCTGCTGGATGCATCCTCTCAACGTGTTTTTTTACTCGACTAGCCTGCGGGATGCATCCTCTCGCACGTGTTTTTACTCGAGTAGTCTGCGGGATGCATCCTCTAGCACGTGTTTTTACTCGATTCTAGCCTGCGGGGTGCATCCTCTCGCACGTGTTTTTACTCGACTACCCTGCGGGATGCATCCTCTCGCACGTGTTCTTCACTCGACGAGCCTGCGGGATGCATCCTCTCGCACGTGTTTTTACTCGACTAGCCTGCGGGATGCATCCTCTCGCACAGTGTTTTTTACTCGACTAGCCTGCTGGATGCATCCTCTCAAACGTGTTTTTACTCGACTAGCCTGCGGGATGCATCCTCTCGCACGTGGTCTTGCTCGACTAGCCTGCGGATGCAATCCTCTCGCACGTGTTTTTACTCGACTAGCCTGCGGGATGCATCCTCTCGCACGTGTTTTACTCAACTAGCCTGCGGGATGCATCCTCTCGCACGTGTTTTTATTCGACTATCCTGCGGATGCATCCTCTCGCACGTGATTTTACTCGACTAGCCTGCGGGATGCATCCTCTCGCACGTGTTTTTACTCGACTAGCCTGCGGGATGCATCCTCTCGCACGTGTTTTTACTCGACTAGCCTGCGGGATGCATCCTCTCGCACGTGTTTTTACTCGACTAGCCTGCGCGATGCATCCTCTCGCACGTGTTTTTACTGGACTAGCCTGCGGGATGCATCCTCTCGCACGTGTTTTTACTCCGACTAGCCTGCGGATGCATCCTCTCGCACGTGTTTTTTACTCGACTAGCCTGCGGGATGCATCCTCTCGCACGTGGTTTTTTATTCGACTATCCTGCGGGATGCATCCTCTCGCACGTGTTTTTACTCGACTAGCCTGCGGGATGCATCCTCTCGCACGTGTTTTTATTCGACTAGCCTGCGGGATACATCCTCTCGCAAGTGTTTTTACTCGACTAGCCTGCGGGGTGCATCCTCTCGCACGTGTTTTTACTCGACTAGCCTGCGGGATGCATCCTCTCGCACGTGTTTTTACTCGACTAGCCTGCGGGATGCATCCTCTCGCACGTGTTTTTACTCGAGTAGCCTGCGGGATGCATCCTCTCGCACGTGTTTTTACTCGACTAGCCTGCGGGGTGCATCCTCTCGCACGTGTTTTTACTCGACTAGCCTGCGGGATGCATCGTATCGCACGTGTTTTTACTCGACTAGCCTGCGGGATGCATTCTCTCGCACGTGTTTTTACTCGACTAGCCTGCGGGATGCATCCTCTCGCACGTGTTTTTATTCGACTATCCTGCGGGATGCATCCTCTCGCACGTGTTTTTACTCGACTAGCCTGCGGGATGCATCCTCTCGCACGTGTTTTTACTCGACTAGCCTGCGGGATGCATCCTCTCGCACGTGTTTTTGCTCGACTAGCCTGCGGGATGCATCCTCTCGCACGTGTTTTTACACGACTAGCCTGCGGGATGCATCCTCTCGCACGTGTTTTTGCCCGACTAGCCTGCGGGATGCATCCTCTCGCACGTGTTTTTACTCGACTAGCCTGCGGGATGCATCCTCTCGCACGTGTTTTTACTCGTCTAGCCTGCGGGATGCATCCTCTCGCACGTGTTTTTACTCGACTAGCATGCGGGATGCATCCTCTCGCACGTGTTTTTACTCGTCTAGGCTGCGGGATGCATCCTCTCGCACGTGTTTTTACTCGAGTAGTCTGCGGGATGCATCCTCTCGCACGTGTTTTTACTCGACTAGCCTGCGGGGTGCATCCTCTCGCACGTGTTTTTACTCGACTAGCCTGCGGGATGCATCCTCTCGCACGTGTTCTTCACTCGACTAGCCTGCGGGATGCATCCTCTCGCACGTGTTTTTACTCGACTAGCCTGCGGGATGCATCCTCTCGCACGTGTTTTTACTCGACTAGCCTGCGGGATGCATCGTATCGCACGTGTTTTTACTCGACTAGCCTGCGGGATGCATCCTCTCGCACGTGTTTTTACTCGACTAGCCTGCGGGATGCATCCTCTCGCACGTGATTTTACTCGACTAGCCTGCGGGATGCATCCTCTCGCACGTGTTTTTACTCGACTAGCCTGCGGGATGCATCCTCTCGCACGTGTTTTTATTCGACTATCCTGCGGGTTGCATCCTCTCGCACGTGTTTTTACTCGACTAGCCTGCGGGATGCATCCTCTCGCACGTGTTTTTACTCGACTAGCCTGCGGGATGCATCCTCTCGCACGTGTTTTTACTCGACTAGCCTGCGGGATGCATCCTCTCGCACGTGTTTTTACTCGTCTAGGCTGCGGGATGCATCGTCTCGCACGTGTTTTTACTCGACTAGCCTGCGGCATGCATCCTCTCGCACGTGTTTTTACTCGACTAGCCTGCGGGATGCATCCTCTCGCACGTGTTTTTACTCGACTAGCCTGCGGGATGCATCATCTCGCACGTGTTTTTGCTCGACTAGCCTGCGGGATGCATCCTCTCGCACCTGTTTTTGCTCGACTAGCCTGCGGGACGCATCCTCTGGCACGTGTTCTTCACTCCACTAGCCTGCGGGATGCATCCTCTCGCACGTGTTTTTACTCGACTAGCCTGCGGGATGCATCCTCTCGCACGTGTTTTTACTCGACTAGCCTGCGGGATGCATCCTCTCGCACTTGTTTTTACTCGACTAGCCTGCGGGATGCATCCTCTCGCACGTGTTTTTACTCGACTAGCCTGCGGGATGCATCCTCTCGCACGTGTTTTTACTCGTCTAGGCTGCGGGATGCATCCTCTCGCACGTGTTTTTACTCGAGTAGTCTGCGGGATGCATCCTCTAGCACGTGTTTTTACTCGACTAGCCTGCGGGATGCATCCTCTCGCACGTGTTTTTACTCGACTAGCCTGCGGGATGCATCCTCTCGCACGTGTTTTGACTCGTCTAGGCTGCGGGATGCATCCTCTCGCACGTGTTTTTACTCGAGTAGTCTGCGGGATGCATCCTCTAGCACGTGTTTTTACTCGACTAGCCTGCGGGGTGCATCCTCTCGCACGTGTTTTTACTCGACTACCCTGCGGGATGCATCCTCTCGCACGTGTTCTTCACTCGACGAGCCTGCGGGATGCATCCTCTCGCACGTGTTTTTACTCGACTAGCCTGCGGGATGCATCCTCTCGCACGTGTTTTTACTCGACTAGCCTGCTGGATGCATCCTCTCAAACGTGTTTTTACTCGACTAGCCTGCGGGATGCATCCTCTCGCACGTGGTCTTGCTCGACTAGCCTGCGGGATGCATCCTCTCGCACGTGTTTTTACTCGACTAGCCTGCGGGATGCATCCTCTCGCACGTGTTTTTACTCAACTAGCCTGCGGGATGCATCCTCTCGCACGTGTTTTTATTCGACTATCCTGCGGGATGCATCCTCTCGCACGTGATTTTACTCGACTAGCCTGCGGGATGCATCCTCTCGCACGTGTTTTTACTCGACTAGCCTGCGGGATGCATCCTCTCGCACGTGTTTTTACTCGACTAGCCTGCGGGATGCATCCTCTCGCACGTGTTTTTACTCGACTAGCCTGCGCGATGCATCCTCTCGCACGTGTTTTTACTGGACTAGCCTGCGGGATGCATCCTCTCGCACGTGTTTTTACTCGACTAGCCTGCGGGATGCATCCTCTCGCACGTGTTTTTACTCGACTAGCCTGCGGGATGCATCCTCTCGCACGTGTTTTTATTCGACTATCCTGCGGGATGCATCCTCTCGCACGTGTTTTTACTCGACTAGCCTGCGGGATGCATCCTCTCGCACGTGTTTTTATTCGACTAGCCTGCGGGATACATCCTCTCGCAAGTGTTTTTACTCGACTAGCCTGCGGGGTGCATCCTCTCGCACGTGTTTTTACTCGACTAGCCTGCGGGATGCATCCTCTCGCACGTGTTTTTACTCGACTAGCCTGCGGGATGCATCCTCTCGCACGTGTTTTTACTCGAGTAGCCTGCGGGATGCATCCTCTCGCACGTGTTTTTACTCGACTAGCCTGCGGGGTGCATCCTCTCGCACGTGTTTTTACTCGACTAGCCTGCGGGATGCATCGTATCGCACGTGTTTTTACTCGACTAGCCTGCGGGATGCATTCTCTCGCACGTGTTTTTACTCGACTAGCCTGCGGGATGCATCCTCTCGCACGTGTTTTTATTCGACTATCCTGCGGGATGCATCCTCTCGCACGTGTTTTTACTCGACTAGCCTGCGGGATGCATCCTCTCGCACGTGTTTTTACTCGACTAGCCTGCGGGATGCATCCTCTCGCACGTGTTTTTGCTCGACTAGCCTGCGGGATGCATCCTCTCGCACGTGTTTTTACACGACTAGCCTGCGGGATGCATCCTCTCGCACGTGTTTTTGCCCGACTAGCCTGCGGGATGCATCCTCTCGCACGTGTTTTTACTCGACTAGCCTGCGGGATGCATCCTCTCGCACGTGTTTTTACTCGTCTAGCCTGCGGGATGCATCCTCTCGCACGTGTTTTTACTCGACTAGCCTGCGGGATGCATCCTCTCGCACGTGTTTTTACTCGTCTAGGCTGCGGGATGCATCCTCTCGCACGTGTTTTTACTCGAGTAGTCTGCGGGATGCATCCTCTCGCACGTGTTTTTACTCGACTAGCCTGCGGGGTGCATCCTCTCGCACGTGTTTTTACTCGACTAGCCTGCGGGATGCATCCTCTCGCACGTGTTCTTCACTCGACTAGCCTGCGGGATGCATCCTCTCGCACGTGTTTTTACTCGACTAGCCTGCGGGATGCATCCTCTCGCACGTGTTTTTACTCGACTAGCCTGCGGGATGCATCGTATCGCACGTGTTTTTACTCGACTAGCCTGCGGGATGCATCCTCTCGCACGTGTTTTTACTCGACTAGCCTGCGGGATGCATCCTCTCGCACGTGATTTTACTCGACTAGCCTGCGGGATGCATCCTCTCGCACGTGTTTTTACTCGACTAGCCTGCGGGATGCATCCTCTCGCACGTGTTTTTACTCGACTAGCCTGCGGGATGCATCCTCTCGCACGTGTTTTTACTCGAGTAGACTGCGGGATGCATCCTCTCGCACGTGTTTTTACTCGACTAGCCTGCGGGTTGCATCCTCTCGCACGTGTTTTTACTCGACTAGCCTGCGGGATGCATCCTCTCGCACGTGTTTTTACTCGACTAGCCTGCGGGATGCATCCTCTCGCACGTGTTTTTACTCGACTAGCCTGCGGGATGCATCCTCTCGCACGTGTTTTTACTCGTCTAGGCTGCGGGATGCATCGTCTCGCACGTGTTTTTACTCGACTAGCCTGCGGGATGCATCCTCTCGCACGTGTTTTTACTCGACTAGCCTGCGGGATGCATCCTCTCGCACGTGTTTTTACTCGACTAGCCTGCGGGATGCATCATCTCGCACGTGTTTTTGCTCGACTAGCCTGCGGGATGCATCCTCTCGCACCTGTTTTTGCTCGACTAGCCTGCGGGACGCATCCTCTGGCACGTGTTCTTCACTCCACTAGCCTGCGGGATGCATCCTCTCGCACGTGTTTTTACTCGACTAGCCTGCGGGATGCATCCTCTCGCACGTGTTTTTACTCGACTAGCCTGCGGGATGCATCCTCTTGCACGTGTTTTTACTCGACTAGCCTGCGGGATACATCCTCTCGCACGTGTTTTTACTCGACTAGCCTGCGGGATGCATCCTCTCGCACGTGTTTTTATTCGACTAGCCTGCGCGATGCATCCTCTCGCACGTGTTTTTACTCGACTAGCCTGCGGGATGCATCCTCTCGCACGTGTTTTTACTCGACTAGCCTGCGGGATGCATCCTCTCGCACGTGTTTTTACTCGACTAGCCTGCGGGAAGCATCCTCTCGCACGTGTTTTTACTCGACTAGCCTGCGGGATGCATCCTCTCGCACGTGTTTTTACTCGACTAGCCTGCGGGATGCATCCTCTCGCACGTGTTTTTATTCGACTAGCCTGCGGGATACATCCTCTCGCATGTGTTTTTACTCGACTAGCCTGCGGGATGCATCGTATCGCACGTGTTTTTACTCGACTAGCCTGCGGGATGCATCCTCTCGCACGTGTTTTTACTCGACTAGCCTGCGGGATGCATCCTCTCGCACGTGTTTTTATTCGACTATCCTGCGGGATGCATCCTCTCGCACGTGATTTTACTCGACTAGTCTGCGGGATGCATCCTCTCGCACGTGTTTTTACTCGACTAGCCTGCGGGATGCATCCTCTCGCACGTGTTTTTACTCGACTAGCCTGCGGGATGCATCCTCTCGCACGTGTTTTTACTCGAGTAGACTGCGGGATGCATCCTCTCGCACGTGTTTTTACTCGACTAGCCTGCGGGTTGCATCCTCTCGCACGTGTTTTTACTCGACTAGCCTGCGGGATGCATCCTCTCGCACGTGTTTTTGCTCGACTAGCCTGCGGAATGCATCCTCTCGCACTTGTTTTTACTCGACTAGCCTGCGGGATGCATCCTCTCGCACGTGTTTTTACTCGACTAGCCTGCGGGATGCATCCTCTCGCACGTGTTTTTACTCGACTAGCCTGCGGAATGCATCCTCTCGCACGTGTTCTTCACTCGACTAGCCTGCGGGATGCATCCTCTCGCACGTGTTTTTACTCGACTAGCCTGCGGGATGCATCCTCTCGCACGTGTTTTTACTCGACTAGCCTGCGGGATGCATCGTATCGCACGTGTTTTTACTCGACTAGCCTGCGGGATGCATCTTTTCGCACGTGTTTTTACTCGACTAGCCTGCGGGATGCATCCTCTCGCACGTGTTTTTACTCGACTAGCCTGCGGGATGCATCCTCTCGCACGTGTTTTTACTCGACTAGCCTGCTGGATGCATCCTCTCAAACGTGTTTTTACTCGACTAGCCTGCGGGATGCATCCTCTCGCACGTGTTTTTACTCGAGTAGTCTGCGGGATGCATCCTCTAGCACGTGTTTTTACTCGACTAGCCTGCGGGGTGCATCCTCTCGCACGTGTTTTTACTCGACTACCCTGCGGGATGCATCCTCTCGCACGTGTTCTTCACTCGACGAGCCTGCGGGATGCATCCTCTCGCACGTGTTTTTACTCGACTAGCCTGCGGGATGCATCCTCTCGCACGTGTTTTTACTCGACTAGCCTGCTGGATGCATCCTCTCAAACGTGTTTTTACTCGACTAGCCTGCGGGATGCATCCTCTCGCACGTGGTCTTGCTCGACTAGCCTGCGGGATGCATCCTCTCGCACGTGTTTTTACTCGACTAGCCTGCGGGATGCATCCTCTCGCACGTGTTTTTACTCAACTAGCCTGCGGGATGCATCCTCTCGCACGTGTTTTTATTCGACTATCCTGCGGGATGCATCCTCTCGCACGTGATTTTACTCGACTAGCCTGCGGGATGCATCCTCTCGCACGTGTTTTTACTCGACTAGCCTGCGGGATGCATCCTCTCGCACGTGTTTTTACTCGACTAGCCTGCGGGATGCATCCTCTCGCACGTGTTTTTACTCGACTAGCCTGCGCGATGCATCCTCTCGCACGTGTTTTTACTGGACTAGCCTGCGGGATGCATCCTCTCGCACGTGTTTTTACTCGACTAGCCTGCGGGATGCATCCTCTCGCACGTGTTTTTACTCGACTAGCCTGCGGGATGCATCCTCTCGCACGTGTTTTTATTCGACTATCCTGCGGGATGCATCCTCTCGCACGTGTTTTTACTCGACTAGCCTGCGGGATGCATCCTCTCGCACGTGTTTTTATTCGACTAGCCTGCGGGATACATCCTCTCGCAAGTGTTTTTACTCGACTAGCCTGCGGGGTGCATCCTCTCGCACGTGTTTTTACTCGACTAGCCTGCGGGATGCATCCTCTCGCACGTGTTTTTACTCGACTAGCCTGCGGGATGCATCCTCTCGCACGTGTTTTTACTCGAGTAGCCTGCGGGATGCATCCTCTCGCACGTGTTTTTACTCGACTAGCCTGCGGGGTGCATCCTCTCGCACGTGTTTTTACTCGACTAGCCTGCGGGATGCATCGTATCGCACGTGTTTTTACTCGACTAGCCTGCGGGATGCATTCTCTCGCACGTGTTTTTACTCGACTAGCCTGCGGGATGCATCCTCTCGCACGTGTTTTTATTCGACTATCCTGCGGGATGCATCCTCTCGCACGTGTTTTTACTCGACTAGCCTGCGGGATGCATCCTCTCGCACGTGTTTTTACTCGACTAGCCTGCGGGATGCATCCTCTCGCACGTGTTTTTGCTCGACTAGCCTGCGGGATGCATCCTCTCGCACGTGTTTTTACACGACTAGCCTGCGGGATGCATCCTCTCGCACGTGTTTTTGCCCGACTAGCCTGCGGGATGCATCCTCTCGCACGTGTTTTTACTCGACTAGCCTGCGGGATGCATCCTCTCGCACGTGTTTTTACTCGTCTAGCCTGCGGGATGCATCCTCTCGCACGTGTTTTTACTCGACTAGCATGCGGGATGCATCCTCTCGCACGTGTTTTTACTCGTCTAGGCTGCGGGATGCATCCTCTCGCACGTGTTTTTACTCGAGTAGTCTGCGGGATGCATCCTCTCGCACGTGTTTTTACTCGACTAGCCTGCGGGGTGCATCCTCTCGCACGTGTTTTTACTCGACTAGCCTGCGGGATGCATCCTCTCGCACGTGTTCTTCACTCGACTAGCCTGCGGGATGCATCCTCTCGCACGTGTTTTTACTCGACTAGCCTGCGGGATGCATCCTCTCGCACGTGTTTTTACTCGACTAGCCTGCGGGATGCATCGTATCGCACGTGTTTTTACTCGACTAGCCTGCGGGATGCATCCTCTCGCACGTGTTTTTACTCGACTAGCCTGCGGGATGCATCCTCTCGCACGTGATTTTACTCGACTAGCCTGCGGGATGCATCCTCTCGCACGTGTTTTTACTCGACTAGCCTGCGGGATGCATCCTCTCGCACGTGTTTTTATTCGACTATCCTGCGGGTTGCATCCTCTCGCACGTGTTTTTACTCGACTAGCCTGCGGGATGCATCCTCTCGCACGTGTTTTTACTCGACTAGCCTGCGGGATGCATCCTCTCGCACGTGTTTTTACTCGACTAGCCTGCGGGATGCATCCTCTCGCACGTGTTTTTACTCGTCTAGGCTGCGGGATGCATCGTCTCGCACGTGTTTTTACTCGACTAGCCTGCGGGATGCATCCTCTCGCACGTGTTTTTACTCGACTAGCCTGCGGGATGCATCCTCTCGCACGTGTTTTTACTCGACTAGCCTGCGGGATGCATCATCTCGCACGTGTTTTTGCTCGACTAGCCTGCGGGATGCATCCTCTCGCACCTGTTTTTGCTCGACTAGCCTGCGGGACGCATCCTCTGGCACGTGTTCTTCACTCCACTAGCCTGCGGGATGCATCCTCTCGCACGTGTTTTTACTCGACTAGCCTGCGGGATGCATCCTCTCGCACGTGTTTTTACTCGACTAGCCTGCGGGATGCATCCTCTTGCACGTGTTTTTACTCGACTAGCCTGCGGGATACATCCTCTCGCACGTGTTTTTACTCGACTAGCCTGCGGGATGCATCCTCTCGCACGTGTTTTTATTCGACTAGCCTGCGCGATGCATCCTCTCGCACGTGTTTTTACTCGACTAGCCTGCGGGATGCATCCTCTCGCACGTGTTTTTACTCGACTAGCCTGCGGGATGCATCCTCTCGCACGTGTTTTTACTCGACTAGCCTGCGGGAAGCATCCTCTCGCACGTGTTTTTACTCGACTAGCCTGCGGGATGCATCCTCTCGCACGTGTTTTTACTCGACTAGCCTGCGGGATGCATCCTCTCGCACGTGTTTTTATTCGACTAGCCTGCGGGATACATCCTCTCGCATGTGTTTTTACTCGACTAGCCTGCGGGATGCATCGTATCGCACGTGTTTATACTCGACTAGCCTGCGGGATGCATCCTCTCGCACGTGTTTTTACTCGACTAGCCTGCGGGATGCATCCTCTCGCACGTGTTTTTATTCGACTATCCTGCGGGATGCATCCTCTCGCACGTGATTTTACTCGACTAGTCTGCGGGATGCATCCTCTCGCACGTGTTTTTACTCGACTAGCCTGCGGGATGCATCCTCTCGCACGTGTTTTTACTCGACTAGCCTGCGGGATGCATCCTCTCGCACGTGTTTTTACTCGAGTAGACTGCGGGATGCATCCTCTCGCACGTGTTTTTACTCGACTAGCCTGCGGGTTGCATCCTCTCGCACGTGTTTTTACTCGACTAGCCTGCGGGATGCATCCTCTCGCACGTGTTTTTGCTCGACTAGCCTGCGGAATGCATCCTCTCGCACTTGTTTTTACTCGACTAGCCTGCGGGATGCATCCTCTCGCACGTGTTTTTACTCGACTAGCCTGCGGGATGCATCCTCTCGCACGTGTTTTTACTCGACTAGCCTGCGGAATGCATCCTCTCGCACGTGTTCTTCACTCGACTAGCCTGCGGGATGCATCCTCTCGCACGTGTTTTTACTCGACTAGCCTGCGGGATGCATCCTCTCGCACGTGTTTTTACTCGACTAGCCTGCGGGATGCATCGTATCGCACGTGTTTTTACTCGACTAGCCTGCGGGATGCATCTTTTCGCACGTGTTTTTACTCGACTAGCCTGCGGGATGCATCCTCTCGCACGTGTTTTTACTCGACTAGCCTGCGGGATGCATCCTCTCGCACGTGTTTTTACTCGACTAGCCTGCTGGATGCATCCTCTCAAACGTGTTTTTACTCGACTAGCCTGCGGGATGCATCCTCTCGCACGTGTTTTTACTCGTCTAAGCTGCGGGATGCATCCTCTCGCACGTGTTTTTACTCGACTAGCCTGCGGGATGCATCCTCTCGCACGTGTTTTTACTCGACTAGCCTGCGGGATGCATCCTCTCGCACGTGTTTTTACTCGACTAGCCTGCGGGATGCATCCTCTCGCACGTGTTTTTATTCGACTAGCCTGCGGGATGCATCCTCTCGCACGTGATTTTACTCGACTAGCCTGCGGGATGCATCCTCTCGCACGTGTTTTTACTCGACTAGCCTGCGGGATGCATCCTCTCGCACGTGTTTTTACTCGACTAGCCTGCGGGATGCATCCTCTCGCACGTGTTTTTACTCGACTAGCCTGCGGGATGCATCGTATCGCACGTGTTTTTACTCGACTAGCCTGCGGGATGCATCCTCTCGCACGTGTTTTTGCCCGACTAGCCTGCGGGATGCATCCTCTCGCACGTGTTTTTACTCGACTAGCCTGCGGGATGCATCCTCTCGCACGTGTTTTTACTCGACTAGCCTGCGGGATGCATCCTCTCGCACGTGTTTTTACTCGACTAGCCTGCTGGATGCATCCTCTCAAACGTGTTTTTACTCGACTAGCCTGCGGGATGCATCCTCTCGCACGTGTTTTTACTCGTCTAAGCTGCGGGATGCATCCTCTCGCACGTGTTTTTACTCGACTAGCCTGCGGGATGCATCCTCTCGCACGTGTTTTTACTCGACTAGCCTGCGGGATGCATCCTCTCGCACGTGTTTTTACTCGACTAGCCTGCGGGATGCATCCTCTCGCACGTGTTTTTATTCGACTAGCCTGCGGGATGCATCCTCTCGCACGTGATTTTACTCGACTAGCCTGCGGGATGCATCCTCTCGCACGTGTTTTTACTCGACTAGCCTGCGGGATGCATCCTCTCGCACGTGTTTTTACTCGACTAGCCTGCGGGATGCATCCTCTCGCACGTGTTTTTACTCGACTAGCCTGCGGGATGCATCGTATCGCACGTGTTTTTACTCGACTAGCCTGCGGGATGCATCCTCTCGCACGTGTTTTTGCCCGACTAGCCTGCGGGATGCATCCTCTCGCACGTGTTTTTACTCGACTAGCCTGCGGGATGCATCCTCTCGCACGTGTTTTTACTCGACTAGCCTGCGGGATGCATCCTCTCGCACGTGTTTTTACTCGACTAGCCTGCGGGATGCATCCTCTCGCACGTGTTTTTACTCGTCTAGGCTGCGGGATGCATCCTCTCGCACGTGTTTTTACTCGAGTAGTCTGCGGGATGCATCCTCTAGCACGTGTTTTTACTCGACTAGCCTGCGGGGTGCATCCTCCCGCACGTGTTTTTACTCGACTACCCTGCGGGATGCATCCTCTCGCACGTGTTCTTCACTCGACGAGCCTGCGGGATGCACCCTCTCGCACGTGTTTTTACTCGACTAGCCTGCGGGATGCATCCTCTCGCACGTGTTTTTACTCGACTAGCCTGCTGGATGCATCCTCTCAAACGTGTTTTTACTCGACTAGCCTGCGGGATGCATCCTCTCGCACGTGGTCTTGCTCGACTAGCATGCGGGATGCATCCTCTCGCACTTGTTTTTACTCGACTAGCCTGAGGGATGCATCCTCTCGCACGTGTTTTTACTCGACTAGCCTGCGGGATGCATCCTCTCGCACGTGTTTTTACTCGTCTAAGCTGCGGGATGCATCCGCTCGCACGTGTTTTTACTCGACTAGCCTGCGGGATGCATCCTCTCGCACGTGTTTTTACTCGACTAGCCTGCGGGATGCATCCTCTGGCACGTGTTTTTACTCGACTAGCCTGCGGGATGCATCCTCTCGCACGTGTTTTTATTCGACTATCCTGCGGGATGCATCCTCTCGCACGTGATTTTACTCGACTAGCCTGCGGGATGCATCCTCTCGCACGTGTTTTTACTCGACTAGCCTGCGGGATGCATCCTCTCGCACGTGTTTTTACTCGACTAGCCTGCGGGATGCATCCTCTCGCACGTGTTTTTACTCGACTAGCCTGCGGGATGCATCCTCTCGCACGTGTTTTTACTGGACTAGCCTGCGGGATGCATCCTCTCGCACGTGTTTTTACTCGACTAGCCTGCGGGATGCATCCTCTCGCACGTGTTTTTACTCGACTAGCCTGCGGGATGCATCCTCTCGCACGTGTTTTTACTCGACTAGCCTGCGGGATGCATCCTCTCGCACGTGTTTTTACTCGACTAGCCTGCGGGATGCATCCTCTCGCACGTGTTTTTACTCGACTAGCCTGCGGGATGCATCCTCTCGCACGTGTTTTTATTCGACTATCCTGCGGGATGCATCCTCTCGCACGTGTTTTTACTCGACTAGCCTGCGGGATGCATCCTCTCGCACGTGTTTTTATTCGACTAGCCTGCGGGATACATCCTCTCGCAAGTGTTTTTACTCGACTAGCCTGCGGGGTGCATCCTCTCGCACGTGTTTTTACTCGACTAGCCTGCGGGATGCATCCTCTCGCACGTGTTTTTACTCGACTAGCCTGCGGGATGCATCCTCTCGCACGTGTTTTTACTCGAGTAGCCTGCGGGATGCATCCTCTCGCACGTGTTTTTACTCGACTAGCCTGCGGGGTGCATCCTCTCGCACGTGTTTTTACTCGACTAGCCTGCGGGATGCATCGTATCGCACGTGTTTTTACTCGACTAGCCTGCGGGATGCATCCTCTCGCACGTGTTTTTACTCGACTAGCCTGCGGGATGCATCCTCTCGCACGTGTTTTTATTCGACTATCCTGCGGGATGCATCCTCTCGCACGTGTTTTTACTCGACTAGCCTGCGGGATGCATCCTCTCGCACGTGTTTTTACTCGACTAGCCTGCGGGATGCATCCTCTCGCACGTGTTTTTGCTCGACTAGCCTGCGGGATGCATCCTCTCGCACGTGTTTTTACACGACTAGCCTGCGGGATGCATCCTCTCGCACGTGTTTTTACTCGTGTTACGTCCCGCGTCGGATATGATCCGACGAAACGACGCCCAGACGGGGCGGGGACGTAACCGGACCAATTTATTTAAGACGATCTTAGATCCACGTGGCGCGTAACGTCCACGTCTGATCAGGGACCCGATACCGGCGTTCGTCGTTGTTGAAAAGGGGCGAAGAGGGGAATAAAATGCGAACCGAGACGGACGTCGTCCGTCGTGAACACCGCGTAGAACACGCGTAGCGGTAGTAGAGATGGTTCCCAGTGGTCGAAGTGTCACTATGCGGGTGTGTGCAACTCGTCCGAACGCGTGGGTTTGCTCGATTTGTGACAGGAGATTTCGATCGAAGGGAATTAGCGTTCTCTCGGTACCGAGCACCCTCTGGGCTCAGACGTACACGATTGATACACCAATTTTAGGGTTAGAAGAACGGACGTAGGAAGTCTAAGGAATTTGCGGAACAGGTCGGAGTCGAACAACCCGATGAAACACCACGCGCACACTCACTTTCGCGATCACTTTAACCGGTCACTGGGAACGACACTTTAGAAGTGGAAGATATCGAGGAGCAGGATGTTGCTGAATAAAGCTGCGAAGTAATATGGTTTAAACAGACAGAATATAATGAATCAGAATATGTACAAGAATAAGACTTGCGAGCAGAACTCGTGAACCAAATACAATGTCGGTTCGCTAGCGAGCTCGAACGAGATATATAGCACAGAATAGTAACAAGCAGGTTACGAGCGAGCTCATACAAAGCAAAATGGCACAAAAATAAGAATTATCAGCCTTAATTATAATGCGAGCAAGCTCGTACAACAAAATAGCACTAGATAATAGTTATCAATACGAATAGTAATGCGAGCAAGCTCGTTCAAACAAAAATAGCGCCAAATTAACAAAAATAGCAATTGCAATACGAATAGTAATGCGAGCAAGCTCGTTCAAACAAAAATAGCGCCAAATTAACAAAAATAGCAATTGCAATACGAATAGTAATGCGAGCAAGCTCGTATAAGCCAAATAACACAAAATTAACAATTGAAATGTGAATAATAAAGCGAGCAAGATCGCATAAACAAGATAGCACGAAAATAGTAATTACAAATTTGAAATGATAATGCGAGTAAGCTCGTACAACAAAATAACGGTGACGGTTTACGAGTAACCTCGTACAACCAATAAACCAGAATAATATCGGTAAATACGTAATAATAATCTACGAGCAGACTCGAATAACAATTTAGAACCAAATGATATATAAAGAAATAGTGTAAATGGTAAGGAGCAATACGACCTGAATATCGTGAACGATCTGAAATAGAGTCCGAAAACGCGAGAAAAGACTGAGTCGAACTGAATTCGATTGAAGACGCGAGAGAACTGAATTAGTAGAATTCCGAAACTGGAAGAGAGTCTGAACTGGAAGCGGGTCTGAACTAGAAGAGAGTTTGAACTAGAAGAGAGCTTGAACTAGAAGAGAGCTTGAACTAGAAGAGAGCTTGAACTAGAAGAGAGCTTGAACTAGAAGAGAATTTGAACTAGAAGAGAGTCTGAACTGGAAGCGGGTCTGAACTAGAAGAGAATTTGAACTAGAAGAGGGCGATTCGCGCGATTTCGTCTTATTTATAATGAGAGCGCGGACCATAGGGATTCGGTGAACCGTGAAGTCCTTTGTCTAAATCGTACGAGGTACGGACGAATATGTTGTCGTCGATGTATACTTTTCGCTGTTTGAACGAGGCGACGGTTTAGATGTACGTACACCTGTACTCGCGGTTGCCATGCTGGCGTCCGCTTGTACCGGTGACTATTGCGTCTTTTCCGATTCCCTATGTTCGCGCTCACGGGGATATGTATATATATGTATATACGGCGAGAATTTGCTCGTATGAAGGAGGCCGACGCAAGACGTCGGTACGACGTTACACTCGACTAGCCTGCGGGATGCATCCTCTCGCACGTGTTTTTACTCGACTAGCCTGCGGGATGCATCCTCTCGCACGTGTTTTTACTCGTCTAGGCTGCGGGATGCATCCTCTCGCACGTGTTTTTACTCGACTAGCCTGCGGGATGCATCCTCTCGCACGTGATTTTACTCGACTAGCCTGCGGGATGCATCCTCTCGCACGTGTTTTTACTCGACTAGCCTGCGGGATGCATCCTCTCGCACGTGTTTTTACTCGACTAGCCTGCGGGATGCATCCTCTCGCACGTGTTTTTGCTCGACTAGCCTGCGGGATGCATCCTCTCGCACGTGTTTTTACACGACTAGCCTGCGGGATGCATCCTCTCGCACGTGTTTTTGCCCGACTAGCCTGCGGGATGCATCCTCTCGCACGTGTTTTTACTCGACTAGCCTGCGGGATGCATCCTCTCGCACGTGTTTTTACTCGACTAGCCTGCGGGATGCATCCTCTCGCACGTGTTTTTACTCGGCTAGCCTGCGGGATGCATCCTCTCGCACGTGTTTTTACTCGTCTAGGCTGCGGGATGCATCCTCTCGCACGTGTTTTTACTCGAGTAGTCTGCGGGATGCATCCTCTCGCACGTGTTTTTACTCGACTAGCCTGCGGGGTGCATTCTCTCGCACGTGTTTTTACTCGACTAGCCTGCGGAATGCATCCTCTCGCACGTGTTCTTCACTCGACTAGCCTGCGGGATGCATCCTCTCGCACGTGTTTTTACTCGACTAGCCTGCGGGATGCATCCTCTCGCACGTGTTTTTACTCGACTAGCCTGCGGGATGCATCCTCTCGCACGTGTTTTTACTCGACTAGCCTGCGGGATGCATCGTATCGCACGTGTTTTTACTCGACTAGCCTGCGGGATGCATCCCCTCGCACGTGTTTTTACTCGACTAGCCTGCGGGATGCATCCTCTCGCACGTGTTTTTACTCGACTAGCCTGCGGGATGCATCCTCTCGCACGTGTTTTTACTCGACTAGCCTGCGGGATGCATCCTCTCGCACGTGTTTTTACTCGACTAGCCTGCGGGATGCATCCTCTCGCACGTGATTTTACTCGACTAGCCTGCGGGATGCATCCTCTCGCACGTGTTTTTACTCGACTAGCCTGCGGGATGCATCCTCTCGCACGTGTTTTTACTCGACTAGCCTGCGGGATGCATCCTCTCGCACGTGTATTTGCTCGACTAGCCTGCGGGATGCATCCTCTCGCACGTGTTTTTACACGACTAGCCTGCGGGATGCATCCTCTCGCACGTGTTTTTGCCCGACTAGCCTGCGGGATGCATCCTCTCGCACGTGTTTTTACTCGAGTAGTCTGCGGGATGCATCCTCTCGCACGTGTTTTTACTCGACTAGCCTGCGGGGTGCATCCTCTCGCACGTGTTTTTACTCGACTAGCCTGCGGAATGCATCCTCTCGCACGTGTTCTTCACTCGACTAGCCTGCGGGATGCATCCTCTCGCACGTGTTTTTACTCGACTAGCCTGCGGGATGCATCCTCTCGCACGTGTTTTTACTCGACTAGCCTGCGGGATGCATCGTATCGCACGTGTTTTTACTCGACTAGCCTGCGGGATGCATCCTCTCGCACGTGTTTTTACTCGACTAGCCTGCGGGATGCATCCTCTCGCACGTGTTTTTACTCGACTAGCCTGCGGGATGCATCCTCTCGCACTTGTTTTTACTCGACTAGCCTGCGGGATGCATCCTCTCGCACGTGTTTTTACTCGACTAGCCTGCGGGATGCATCCTCTCGCACGTGTTTTTGCTCGACTAGCCTGCGGGATGCATCCTCTCGCACTTGTTTTTACTCGACTAGCCTGCGGGATGCATCCTCTCGCACGTGTTTTTACTCGACTAGCCTGCGGGATGCATCCTCTCGCACGTGTTTTTACTCGAGTAGCCTGCGGGATGCATCCTCTCGCACGTGTTTTTACTCGACTAGCCTGCGGGGTGCATCCTCTCTCACGTGTTTTTACTCGACTAGCCTGCGGGATGCAACCTCTCGCACGTGTTTTTACTCGACTATCCTGCGGGATGCATCCTCTCGCACGTGTTTTTACTCGACTAGCCTGCGGGATGCATCCTCTCGCACGTGTTTTTACTCGACTAGCCTGCGGGGTGCATCCTCTCGCACGTGTTTTTACTCGACTAGCCTGCGGGATGCATCCTCTCGCACGTGTTTTTACTCGACTAGCCTGCGGGATGCATCCTCTCGCACGTGTTTTTATTCGACTAGCCTGCGGGATACATCCTCTCGCAAGTGTTTTTACTCGACTAGCCTGCGGGGTGCATCCTCTCGCACGTGTTTTTACTCGACTAGCCTGCGGGATGCATCCTCTCGCACGTGTTTTTACTCGTCTAAGCTGCGGGATGCATCCGCTCGCACGTGTTTTTACTCGACTAGCCTGCGGGATGCATCCTCTCGCACGTGTTTTTACTCGACTAGCCTGCGGGATGCATCCTCTCGCACGTGTTTTTACTCGACTAGCCTGCGGGATGCATCCTCTCGCACGTGTTTTTATTCGACTATCCTGCGGGATGCATCCTCTCGCACGTGATTTTACTCGACTAGCCTGCGGGATGCATCCTCTCGCACGTGTTTTTACTCGACTAGCCTGCGGGATGCATCCTCTCGCACGTGTTTTTACTCGACTAGCCTGCGGGATGCATCCTCTCGCACGTGTTTTTACTCGACTAGCCAGCGGGATGCATCCTCTCGCACGTGTTTTTACTGGACTAGCCTGCGGGATGCATCCTCTCGCACGTGTTTTTACTCGACTAGCCTGCGGGATGCATCCTCTCGCACGTGTTTTTACTCGACTAGCCTGCGGGATGCATCCTCTCGCACGTGTTTTTACTCGACTAGCCTGCGGGATGCATCCTCTCGCACGTGTTTTTACACGACTAGCCTGCGGGAAGCATCCTCTCGCACGTGTTTTTGCCCGACTAGCCTGCGGGATGCATCCTCTCGCACGTGTTTTTACTCGACTAGCCTGCGGGATGCATCCTCTCGCACGTGTTTTTACTCGACTAGCCTGCGGGATGCATCCTCTCGCACGTGTTTTTATTCGACTATCCTGCGGGATGCATCCTCTCGCACGTGATTTTACTCGACTAGCCTGCGGGATGCATCCTCTCGCACGTGTTTTTACTCGACTAGCCTGCGGGATGCATCCTCTCGCACGTGTTCTTACTCGACTAGCCTGCGGGATGCATCCTCTCGCACGTGTTTTTACTCGACTAGCCTGCGGGATGCATCCTCTCGCACGTGTTTTTACTGGACTAGCCTGCGGGATGCATCCTCTCGCACGTGTTTTTACTCGACTAGCCTGCGGGATGCATCCTCTCGCACGTGTTTTTACTCGACTAGCCTGCGGGATGCATCCTCTCGCACGTGTTTTTACTCGACTAGCCTGCGGGATGCATCCTCTCGCACGTGTTTTTACTCGAGTAGCCTGCGGGATGCATCCTCTCGCACGTGTTTTTACTCGACTAGCCTGCGGGGTGCATCCTCTCGCACGTGTTTTTACTCGACTAGCCTGCGGGATGCATCCTCTCGCACGTGTTTTTACTCGACTAGCCTGCGGGATGCATCCTCTCGCACGTGTTTTTGCTCGACTAGCCTGCGGGATGCATCCTCTCGCACGTGTTTTTACACGACTAGCCTGCGGGATGCATCCTCTCGCACGTGTTTTTGCCCGACTAGCCTGCGGGATGCATCCTCTCGCACGTGTTTTTACTCGACTAGCCTGCGGGATGCATCCTCTCGCACGTGTTTTTACTCGACTAGCCTGCGGGATGCATCCTCTCGCACGTGTTTTTACTCGACTAGCCTGCGGGATGCATCCTCTCGCACGTGTTTTTACTCGTCTAGGCTGCGGGATGCATCCTCTCGCACGTGTTTTTACTCGAGTAGTCTGCGGGATGCATCCTCTCGCCACGTGTTTTTACTCGACTAGCCCTGCGGGGTGCATCCTCCCGCACGTGTTTTTACTCGACTAGCCTGCGGGGATGCATCCTCTCGCACGTGTTCTTCACTCGACTAGCCTGCGGGATGCATCCTCTCGCACGTGTTTTTACTCGACTAGCCTGCGGGATGCATCCTCTCGCACGTGTTTTACTCGACTAGCCTGCGGGATGGCATCGTATCGCACGTGTTTTTACTCGACTAGCCTGCGGGATGCATCCTCTCGCACGTGTTTTTACTCGACTAGCCTGCGGGATGCATCCTCTCGCACGTGTTTTTATTCGACTATCCGCGGGATGCATCCTCTCGCACGTGATTTTACTCGACTAGCCTGCGGGATGCATCCTCTCGCACGTGTTTTTACTCGACTAGCCTGCGGGATGCATCCTCTCGCACGTGTTTTTACTCGACTAGCCTGCGGGATGCATCCTCTCGCACGTGTTTTGCTCGACTAGCCTGCGGGATGCATCCTCTCGCACGTGTTTTTACACGACTAGCCTGCGGGATGCATCCTCTCGCACGTGTTTTTGCCCGACTAGCCTGCGGGATGCATCCTCTCGCACGTGTTTTTACTCGACTAGCCTGCGGATGCATCCTCTCGCACGTGTTTTTACTCGACTAGCCTGCGGGATGCATCCTCTCGCACGTGTTTTTACTCGACTAGCCTGCGGGATGCATCCTCTCGCACGTGTTTTTACTCGTCTAGGCTGCGGGATGCATCCTCTCGCACGTTGTTTTTACTCGACTAGCCTGCGGGATGCATCCTCTCGCACGTGATTTTACTCGACTAGCCTGCGGGATGCATCCTCTCGCACGTGTTTTTACTCGACTAGCCTGCGGGATGCATCCTCTCGCACGTGTTTTTACTCGACTAGCCTGCGGGATGCATCCTCTCGCACGTGTTTTTGCTCGACTAGCCTGCGGGATGCATCCTCTCGCACGTGTTTTTACACGACTAGCCTGCGGGATGCATCCTCTCGCACGTGTTTTTGCCCGACTAGCCTGCGGGATGCATCCTCTCGCACGTGTTTTTACTCGACTAGCCTGCGGGATGCATCCTCTCGCACGTGTTTTTACTCGACTAGCCTGCGGGGATGCATCCTCTCGCACGTGTTTTTACTCGGCTAGCCTGCGGGATGCATCCTCTCGCACGTGTTTTTACTCGTCTAGGCTGCGGGATGCATCCTCTCGCACGTGTTTTTACTCGAGTAGTCTGCGGGATGCATCCTCTCGCACGTGTTTTTACTCGACTAGCCTGCGGGGTGCATTCTCTCGCACGTGTTTTTACTCGACTAGCCTGCGGATGCATCCTCTCGCACGTGTTCTTCACTCGACTAGCCTTGCGGGATGCATCCTCTCGCACGTGTTTTACTCGACTAGCCTGCGGGATGCATCCTCTCGCACGTGTTTTTACTCGACTAGCCTGCCGGGATGCATCCTCTCGCACGTGTTTTTACTCGACTAGCCTGCGGGATGCATCGTATCGCACGTGTTCTTTACTCGACTAGCCTGCGGGATGCATCCTCTCGCACGTGTTTTTACTCGACTAGCCTGCGGGATGCATCCTCTCGCACGTGTTTTACTCGACTAGCTGCGGGATGCATCTCTCGCACGTGTTTTTACTCGACTAGCCTGCGGGATGCATCCTCTCGCACGTGTTTTTACTCGACTAGCCTGCGGGATGCATCCTCTCGCACGTGATTTTACTCGACTAGCCTGCGGGATGCATCCTCTCGCACGTGTTTTTACTCGACTAGCCTGCGGGATGCATCCTCTCCGCACGTGTTTTTACTCGACTAGCCTGCGGGATGCATCCTCTCGCACGTGTATTTGCTCGACTAGCCTGCGGGATGCATCCTCTCGCACGTGTTTTTACACGACTAGCCTGCGGGATGCATCCTCTCGCACGTGTTTTT
>NW_027469647.1:0-84695 GCF_051020765.1 Lasioglossum baleicum
GCGTTACGCGTTATGCGTTATGCGTTATGCGTTACGCGTTATGCGTTATGCATTATGCGTTATGCGTTATGCGTTATGCGTTATGCGTTATGCGTTATGCGTTATGCGTTATGCGTTATGCGTTATGCGTTATGCGTTATGCGTTATGCGTTATGCGTTATGCGTTATGCGTTATGCGTTATGCGTTATGCGTTATGCGTTATGCGTTATGCGTTATGCGTTATGCGTTATGCGTTATGCGTTATGCGTTATGCGTTATGCGTTATGCGTTATGCGTTATGCGTTATGCGTTATGCGTTATGCGTTATGCGTTATGCGTTATGCGTTATGCGTTATGCGTTATGCGTTATGCGTTATGCGTTATGCGTTATGCGTTATGCGTTATGCGTTATGCGTTATGCGTTATGCGTTATGCGTTATGCGTTATGCGTTATGCGTTATGCGTTATGCGTTATGCGTTATGCGTTATGCGTTATGCGTTATGACTTTTGCATTATGCGTTATGCGTTATGCGTTATGCGTTATGCGTTATGGGCTATGCGTTATGCCTTATGGTTTATACGTTATGCGTTATGCGTTATGCGTTATGAGTTTTGCGTTACGCGTTATGCGTTATGCGTTATGCGTTATGCGTTATGCGTTATGCGTTACGCGTTACGCGTTATGCGTTATGCGTTATGCGTTATGCGTTATGCGTTATGCGTTATGCGTTATGCGTTATGCGTTATGCGTTATGCGTTATGCGTTATGCGTTATGCGTTATGCGTTATGCGTTATGCGTTATGCGTTATGCGTTATGCGTTATGCGTTATGCGTTATGCGTTATGCGTTATGCGTTATGCGTTATGCGTTATGCGTTATGCGTTATGCGTTATGCGTTATGCGTTATGCGTTATGCGTTATGCGTTATGCGTTATGCGTTATGCGTTATGCGTTATGCGTTATGCGTTATGCGTTATGCGTTATGCGTTATGCGTTATGCGTTATGCGTTATGCGTTATGCGTTATGCGTTATGCGTTATGCGTTATGCGTTACGCGTTACGCGTTACGCGTTATGCGTTATGCGTTATGCGTTACGCGTTATGCGTTATGCGTTATGCGTTATGCGTTATGCGTTATGCGTTATGCGTTATGCGTTACGCGTTATGTGTTATGCGTTATGCGTTATGCGTTATGCGTTATGCGTTATGCGTTATGCGTTATGCGTTATGCGTTATGCGTTATGCGTTATGCGTTATGCGTTATGCGTTATGCGTTATGCGTTATGACTTTTGCATTATGCGTTATGCGTTATGCGTTATGCGTTATGCGTTATGGGCTATGCGTTATGCCTTATGGTTTATACGTTATGCGTTATGCGTTATGCGTTATGCGTTATGGGCTATGCGTTATGCCTTATGGTTTATACGTTATGCGTTATGCGTTATGCGTTATGAGTTTTGCGTTACGCGTTATGCGTTATGCGTTATGCGTTATGCGTTATGCGTTATGCGTTATGCGTTATGCGTTACGCGTTATGCGTTATGCGTTATGCGTTATGCGTTATGCGTTATGCGTTATGCGTTATGCGTTATGCGTTATGCGTTATGCGTTATGCGTTATGCGTTATGCGTTATGCGTTATGCGTTATGCGTTATGCGTTATGCGTTATGCGTTATGCGTTATGCGTTATGCGTTATGCGTTATGCGTTATGCGTTAGGCGTTATGCGTTATGCGTTATGCGTTATGCGTTATGCGTTATGCGTTATGCGTTATGCGTTATGCGTTATGCGTTATGCGTAATGCGTTAAGCGTTATGCGATATGCGTTATGCGTTATGCGTTAATCGTTAAGCGTTATGCGTTATGCGCTATGCGGTATGCGTTATTCGTTATGCGTTATGCGTTATGCGTTATGCGTTATGCGTAATGCGTTATGCGTTATGCGTTATGCGTTATGCGTTATGCGTTATGCGTTATGCGTTATGCGTTATGCGTTATGCGTTATGCGTTATGCGTTATGCGTTATGCGTTATGCGTTATGCGTTATGCGTTAAGCGTTATGCGTTATGCGTTATGCGTTATGCGTTATGCGTTATGCGTTATGCGTTATGCGTTATGCGTTATGCGTTATGCGTTATGCGTTATGCGTTATGCGTTATGCGTTATGCGTTATGCGTTATGCGTTATGCGTTATGACTTTTGCATTATGCGTTATGCGTTATGCGTTATGCGTTATGCGTTATGCGTTATGCGTTATGGGCTATGCGTTATGCCTTATGGTTTATACGTTATGCGTTATGCGTTATGCGTTATGAGTTTTGCGTTACGCGTTATGCGTCATGCGTTATGCGTTATGCGTTATGCGTTATGCGTTACGCGTTATGCGTTATGCGTTATGCGTTATGCGTTATGCGTTATGCGTTATGCGTTATGCGTTACGCGTTACGCGTTATGCGTTATGCGTTACGCGTTATGCGTTATGCGTTATGCGTTATGCGTTATGCGTTATGCGTTATGCGTTATGCGTTATGCGTTACGCGTTACGCGTTACGCGTTATGCGTTATGCGTTATGCGTTACGCGTTATGCGTTATGCATTATGCGTTATGCGTTATGCGTTATGCGTTATGCGTTATGCGTTATGCGTTATGCGTTATGCGTTATGCGTTATGCGTTATGCGTTATGCGTTATGCGTTATGCGTTATGCGTTATGCGTTATGCGTTATGCGTTATGCGTTATGCGTTATGCGTTATGCGTTATGCGTTATGCGTTATGCGTTATGCGTTATGCGTTATGCGTTATGCGTTATGCGTTATGCGTTATGCGTTATGCGTTATGCGTTATGCGTTATGCGTTATGCGTTATGCGTTATGCGTTATGCGTTATGCGTTATGCGTTATGCGTTATGCGTTATGCGTTATGCGTTATGCGTTATGCGTTATGCGTTATGCGTTATGCGTTATGCGTTATGCGTTATGCGTTATGCGTTATGCGTTATGCGTTATGCGTTATGCGTTATGCGTTATGCGTTATGCGTTATGCGTTATGCGTTATGCGTTATGCGTTATGCGTTATGCGTTATGCGTTACGCGTTACGCGTTATGCGTTATGCGTTATGCGTTATGCGTTATGCGTTATGCGTTATGCGTTATGCGTTATGCGTTATGCGTTATGCGTTATGCGTTATGCGTTATGCGTTATGCGTTATGCGTTATGCGTTATGCGTTATGACTTTTGCATTATGCGTTATGCGTTATGGGCTATGCGTTATGCCTTATGGTTTATACGTTATGCGTTATGCGTTATGCGTTATGCGTTATGGGCTATGCGTTATGCCTTATGGTTTATACGTTATGCGTTATGCGTTATGAGTTTTGCGTTACGCGTTATGCGTTATGCGTTATGCGTTATGCGTTATGCGTTATGCGTTATGCGTTACGCGTTATGCGTTATGCGTTATGCGTTATGCGTTATGCGTTATGCGTTATGCGTTATGCGTTATGCGTTATGCGTTATGAGTTTTGCGTTACGCGTTATGCGTTATGCGTTATGCGTTATGCGTTATGCGTTATGCGTTATGCGTTACGCGTTATGCGTTATGCGTTATGCGTTATGCGTTATGCGTTATGCGTTATGCGTTATGCGTTATGCGTTATGCGTTATGCGTTATGCGTTATGCGTTATGCGTTATGCGTTATGCGTTATGCGTTATGCGTTATGCGTTATGCGTTATGCGTTATGCGTTATGCGTTATGCGTTATGCGTTATGCGTTATGCGTTATGCGTTATGCGTTATGCGTTATGCGTTATGCGTTATGCGTTATGCGTTATGCGTTATGCGTTATGCGTTATGCGTTATGCGTTATGCGTTATGCGTTATGCGTTATGCGTTATGCGTTATGCGTTATGCGTTATGCGTTATGCGTTATGCGTTATGCGTTATGCGTTATGCGTTATGCGTTATGCGTTATGCGTTATGCGTTATGCGTTATGCGTTATGCGTTATGCGTTATGCGTTATGCGTTACGCGTTATGCGTTATGCGTTATGCGTTATGCGTTACGCGTTACGCGTTATGCGTTATGCGTTACGCGTTATGCGTTATGCGTTATGCGTTATGCGTTATGCGTTATGCGTTATGCGTTATGCGTTATGCGTTATGCGTTATGCGTTATGCGTTATGCGTTATGCGTTATGCGTTATGCGTTATGCGTTAGGCGTTATGCGTTATGCGTTATGCGTTATGCGTTATGCGTTATGCGTTATGCGTTATGCGTTATGCGTTATGCGTTATGCGTAATGCGTTAAGCGTTATGCGATATGCGTTATGCGTTATGCGTTAATCGTTAAGCGTTATGCGTTATGCGCTATGCGGTATGCGTTATTCGTTATGCGTTATGCGTTATGCGTTATGCGTTATGCGTAATGCGTTATGCGTTATGCGTTATGCGTTATGCGTTATGCGTTATGCGTTATGCGTTATGCGTTATGCGTTATGCGTTATGCGTTATGCGTTATGCGTTATGCGTTATGCGTTATGCGTTATGCGTTAAGCGTTATGCGTTATGCGTTATGCGTTATGCGTTATGCGTTATGCGTTATGCGTTATGCGTTATGCGTTATGCGTTATGCGTTATGCGTTATGCGTTATGCGTTATGCGTTATGCGTTATGCGTTATGCGTTATGCGTTATGACTTTTGCATTATGCGTTATGCGTTATGCGTTATGCGTTATGCGTTATGCGTTATGCGTTATGGGCTATGCGTTATGCCTTATGGTTTATACGTTATGCGTTATGCGTTATGCGTTATGAGTTTTGCGTTACGCGTTATGCGTCATGCGTTATGCGTTATGCGTTATGCGTTATGCGTTACGCGTTATGCGTTATGCGTTATGCGTTATGCGTTATGCGTTATGCGTTATGCGTTATGCGTTACGCGTTACGCGTTATGCGTTATGCGTTACGCGTTATGCGTTATGCGTTATGCGTTATGCGTTATGCGTTATGCGTTATGCGTTATGCGTTATGCGTTACGCGTTACGCGTTACGCGTTATGCGTTATGCGTTATGCGTTACGCGTTATGCGTTATGCATTATGCGTTATGCGTTATGCGTTATGCGTTATGCGTTATGCGTTATGCGTTATGCGTTATGCGTTATGCGTTATGCGTTATGCGTTATGCGTTATGCGTTATGCGTTATGCGTTATGCGTTATGCGTTATGCGTTATGCGTTATGCGTTATGCGTTATGCGTTATGCGTTATGCGTTATGCGTTATGCGTTATGCGTTATGCGTTATGCGTTATGCGTTATGCGTTATGCGTTATGCGTTATGCGTTATGCGTTATGCGTTATGCGTTATGCGTTATGCGTTATGCGTTATGCGTTATGCGTTATGCGTTATGCGTTATGCGTTATGCGTTATGCGTTATGCGTTATGCGTTATGCGTTATGCGTTATGCGTTATGCGTTATGCGTTATGCGTTATGCGTTATGCGTTATGCGTTATGCGTTATGCGTTATGCGTTATGCGTTATGCGTTATGCGTTATGCGTTATGCGTTACGCGTTACGCGTTATGCGTTATGCGTTATGCGTTATGCGTTATGCGTTATGCGTTATGCGTTATGCGTTATGCGTTATGCGTTATGCGTTATGCGTTATGCGTTATGCGTTATGCGTTATGCGTTATGACTTTTGCATTATGCGTTATGCGTTATGCGTTATGCGTTATGCGTTATGGGCTATGCGTTATGCCTTATGGTTTATACGTTATGCGTTATGCGTTATGCGTTATGCGTTATGGGCTATGCGTTATGCCTTATGGTTTATACGTTATGCGTTATGCGTTATGCGTTATGCGTTATGCGTTATGCGTTATGCGTTACGCGTTATGCGTTATGCGTTATGCGTTATGCGTTATGCGTTATGCGTTATGCGTTATGCGTTATGCGTTATGCGTTATGAGTTTTGCGTTACGCGTTATGCGTTATGCGTTATGCGTTATGCGTTATGCGTTATGCGTTATGCGTTACGCGTTATGCGTTATGCGTTATGCGTTATGCGTTATGCGTTATGCGTTATGCGTTATGCGTTATGCGTTATGCGTTATGCGTTATGCGTTATGCGTTATGCGTTATGCGTTATGCGTTATGCGTTATGCGTTATGCGTTATGCGTTATGCGTTATGCGTTATGCGTTATGCGTTATGCGTTATGCGTTATGCGTTATGCGTTATGCGTTATGCGTTATGCGTTATGCGTTATGCGTTATGCGTTATGCGTTATGCGTTATGCGTTATGCGTTATGCGTTATGCGTTATGCGTTATGCGTTATGCGTTATGCGTTATGCGTTATGCGTTATGCGTTATGCGTTATGCGTTATGCGTTATGCGTTATGCGTTATGCGTTATGCGTTATGCGTTATGCGTTATGCGTTATGCGTTATGCGTTATGCGTTATGCGTTATGCGTTATGCGTTACGCGTTATGCGTTATGCGTTATGCGTTATGCGTTACGCGTTACGCGTTATGCGTTATGCGTTACGCGTTATGCGTTATGCGTTATGCGTTATGCGTTATGCGTTATGCGTTATGCGTTATGCGTTATGCGTTATGCGTTATGCGTAATGCGTTAAGCGTTATGCAATATGCGTTATGCGTTATGCGTTAATCGTTAAGCGTTATGCGTTATGCGCTATGCGGTATGCGTTATTCGTTATGCGTTATGCGTTATGCGTTATGCGTTATGCGTAATGCGTTATGCGTTATGCGTTATGCGTTATGCGTTATGCGTTATGCGTAATGCGTTATGCGTTATGCGTTATGCGTTATGCGTTATGCGTTATGCGTTATGCGTTAAGCGTTACGCGTTACGCGTTACGCGTTACGCGTTACGCGTTATGCGTTATGCGTTATGCGTTAAGCGTTATGCGTTATGCGTTATGCGTTATGCGTTATGCGTTATGCGTTATGCGTTATGCGTTATGCGTTATGCGTTATGCGTTATGCGTTATGCGTTATGCGTTATGCGTTATGCGTTATGCGTTATGCGTTATGCGTTATGCGTTATGCGTTATGCGTTATGCGTTATGCGTTATGCGTTATGCGTTATGCGTTATGCGTTATGCGTTATGCGTTATGCGTTATGCGTTATGCGTTATGCGTTATGCGTTATGCGTTATGCGTTATGCGTTATGCGTTATGCGTTATGCGTTATGCGTTATGCGTTATGCGTTATGCGTTATGCGTTATGCGTTATGCGTTATGCGTTATGCGTTATGCGTTATGCGTTATGACTTTTGCATTATGCGTTATGCGTTATGCGTTATGGGCTATGCGTTATGCCTTATGGTTTATACGTTATGCGTTATGCGTTATGCGTTATGAGTTTTGCGTTACGCGTTATGCGTTACGCGTTATGCGTTATGCGTTATGCGTTATGCGTTATGCGTTATGCGTTATGCGTTATGCGTTATGCGTTATGCGTTATGCGTTATGCGTTATGCGTTATGCGTTATGCGTTATGCGTTATGCGTTATGCGTTATGCGTTATGCGTTATGCGTTATGCGTTATGCGTTATGCGTTATGCGTTATGCGTTATGCGTTATGCGTTATGCGTTATGCGTTATGCGTTATGCGTTATGCGTTATGCGTTATGCGTTATGCGTTATGCGTTATGCGTTATGCGTTATGCGTTATGCGTTATGCGTTATGCGTTATGCGTTATGCGTTATGCGTTATGCGTTATGCGTTATGCGTTATGCGTTATGCGTTATGACTTTTGCATTATGCGTTATGCGTTATGCGTTATGCGTTATGCGTTATGCGTTATGGGCTATGCGTTATGCCTTATGGTTTATACGTTATGCGTTATGCGTTATGCGTTATGAGTTTTGCGTTACGCGTTATGCGTTATGCGTTATGCGTTATGCGTTATGCGTTACGCGTTACGCGTTACGCGTTATGCGTTATGCGTTATGCGTTATGCGTTATGCGTTATGCGTTATGCGTTATGCGTTATGCGTTATGCGTTATGCGTTATGCGTTATGCGTTATGCGTTATGCGTTATGCGTTATGCGTTATGCGTTATGCGTTATGCGTTATGCGTTATGCGTTATGCGTTATGCGTTATGCGTTATGCGTTATGCGTTATGCGTTATGCGTTATGCGTTATGCGTTATGCGTTATGCGTTATGCGTTATGCGTTATGCGTTATGCGTTATGCGTTATGCGTTAAGCGTTATGCGTTATGCGTTATGCGTTATGCGTTACGCGTTATGCGTTATGCGTTACGCGTTACGCGTTACGCGTTACGCGTTACGCGTTAGGCGTTATGCGTTATGCGTTATGCGTTATGCGTTATGCGTTATGCGTTATGCGTTATGCGTTATGCGTTACGCGTTATGCGTTATGCGTTATGCGTTATGCGTTATGCGTTATGCGTTATGCGTTATGCGTTATGCGTTATGCGTTATGCGTTACGCGTTATGCGTTATGCGTTATGCGTTATGCGTTATGCGTTATGCGTTATGCGTTATGCGTTATGCGTTATGCGTTATGCGTTATGCGTTATGCGTTATGCGTTATGCGTTATGCGTTATGCGTTATGCGTTATGCGTTATGCGTTATGCGTTATGCGTTATGCGTTATGCGTTATGCGTTATGCGTTATGCGTTATGCGTTATGCGTTATGCGTTATGCGTTATGCGTTATGCGTTATGCGTTATGCGTTATGCGTTATGCGTTATGCGTTATGCGTTATGCGTTATGCGTTATGCGTTATGCGTTATGCGTTATGCGTTATGCGTTATGCGTTATGCGTTATGCGTTATGCGTTATGCGTTATGCGTTATGCGTTATGCGTTATGCGTTATGACTTTTGCATTATGCGTTATGCGTTATGCGTTATGCGTTATGCGTTATGCGTTATGGGCTATGCGTTATGCCTTATGGTTTATACGTTATGCGTTATGCGTTATGCGTTATGCGTTATGAGTTTTGCGTTACGCGTTATGCGTTATGCGTTATGCGTTATGCGTTATGCGTTACGCGTTACGCGTTATGCGTTATGCGTTATGCGTTATGCGTTATGCGTTATGCGTTATGCGTTATGCGTTATGCGTTATGCGTTATGCGTTATGCGTTATGCGTTATGCGTTATGCGTTATGCGTTATGCGTTATGCGTTATGCGTTATGCGTTATGCGTTATGCGTTATGCGTTATGCGTTATGCGTTATGCGTTATGCGTTATGCGTTATGCGTTATGCGTTATGCGTTATGCGTTATGCGTTATGCGTTATGCGTTATGCGTTATGCGTTATGCGTTATGCGTTATGCGTTATGCGTTAAGCGTTATGCGTTATGCGTTATGCGTTATGCGTTACGCGTTACGCGTTATGCGTTACGCGTTACGCGTTACGCGTTACGCGTTACGCGTTAGGCGTTATGCGTTATGCGTTATGCGTTATGCGTTATGCGTTATGCGTTATGCGTTATGCGTTATGCGTTACGCGTTATGCGTTATGCGTTATGCGTTATGCGTTATGCGTTATGCGTTATGCGTTATGCGTTACGCGTTACGCGTTACGCGTTATGCGTTATGCGTTATGCATTACGCGTTATGCGTTATGCGTTATGCGTTATGCGTTATGCGTTATGCGTTATGCGTTATGCGTTATGCGTTACGCGTTATGCGTTATGCGTTATGCGTTATGCGTTATGCGTTATGCGTTATGCGTTATGCGTTATGCGTTATGCGTTATGCGTTATGCGTTATGCGTTATGCGTTATGCGTTATGCGTTATGCGTTATGCGTTATGCGTTATGCGTTATGCGTTATGCGTTATGCGTTATGCGTTATGCGTTATGCGTTATGCGTTATGCGTTATGCGTTATGCGTTATGCGTTATGCGTTATGCGTTATGCGTTATGCGTTATGCGTTATGCGTTATGCGTTATGCGTTATGCGTTATGCGTTATGCGTTATGCGTTATGCGTTATGCGTTATGCGTTATGCGTTATGCGTTATGCGTTATGCGTTATGCGTTATGCGTTATGCGTTATGCGTTATGCGTTATGCGTTATGCGTTATGCGTTACGCGTTACGCGTTACGCGTTATGCGTTATGCGTTATGCGTTATGCGTTATGCGTTATGCGTTATGCGTTATGCGTTATGCGTTATGCGTTATGCGTTATGCGTTATGCGTTACGCGTTATGCGTTATGCGTTATGCGTTATGCGTTATGCGTTATGCGTTATGCGTTATGCGTTATGCGTTATGCGTTATGCGTTATGCGTTATGCGTTATGCGTTATGCGTTATGCGTTATGACTTTTGCATTATGCGTTATGCGTTATGCGTTATGCGTTATGCGTTATGGGCTATGCGTTATGCCTTATGGTTTATACGTTATGCGTTATGCGTTATGCGTTATGCGTTATGGGCTATGCGTTATGCCTTATGGTTTATACGTTATGCGTTATGCGTTATGCGTTATGAGTTTTGCGTTACGCGTTATGCGTTATGCGTTATGCGTTATGCGTTATGCGTTATGCGTTATGCGTTACGCGTTATGCGTTATGCGTTATGCGTTATGCGTTATGCGTTATGCGTTATGCGTTATGCGTTATGCGTTATGCGTTATGCGTTATGCGTTATGCGTTATGCGTTATGCGTTATGCGTTATGCGTTATGCGTTATGCGTTACGCGTTACGCGTTATGCGTTATGCGTTATGCGTTATGCGTTATGCGTTATGCGTTATGCGTTATGCGTTATGCGTTATGCGTTATGCGTTATGCGTTATGCGTTATGCGTTATGCGTTATGCGATATGCGTTATGCGTTATGCGTTATGCGTTATGCGTTATGCGTTATGCGTTATGCGTTATGCGTTATGCGTTATGCGTTATGCGTTATGCGTTATGCGTTATGCGTTATGACTTTTGCATTATGCGTTATGCGTTATGCGTTATGCGTTATGCGTTATGCGTTATGCGTTATGCGTTATGCGTTATGCGTTATGCGTTATGGGCTATGCGTTATGCCTTATGGTTTATACGTTATGCGTTATGCGTTATGCGTTATGAGTTTTGCGTTACGCGTTATGCGTTATGCGTTATGCGTTACGCGTTATGCGTTACGCGTTACGCGTTATGCGTTATGCGTTATGCGTTATGCGTTATGCGTTATGCGTTATGCGTTATGCGTTATGCGTTATGCGTTATGCGTTATGCGTTATGCGTTATGCGTTATGCGTTATGCGTTATGCGTTATGCGTTATGCGTTATGCGTTATGCGTTATGCGTTATGCGTTATGCGTTATGCGTTATGCGTTATGCGTTATGCGTTATGCGTTAGGCGTTATGCGTTATGCGTTATGCGTTATGCGTTATGCGTTATGCGTTATGCGTTATGCGTTATGCGTTATGCGTTATGCGTTATGCGTTATGCGTTATGCGTTATGCGTTATGCGTTATGCGTTATGCGTTATGCGTTATGCGTTATGCGTTATGCGTTACGCGTTACGCGTTACGCGTTACGCGTTACGCGTTACGCGTTATGCGTTATGCGTTATGCGTTATGCGTTATGCGTTATGCGTTATGCGTTATGCGTTATGCGTTATGCGTTATGCGTTACGCGTTATGCGTTATGCGTTATGCGTTATGCGTTATGCGTTATGCGTTATGCGTTACGCGTTACGCGTTACGCGTTATGCGTTACGCGTTATGCGTTATGCGTTATGCGTTATGCGTTATGCGTTATGCGTTATGCGTTATGCGTTATGCGTTATGCGTTATGCGTTATGCGTTATGCGTTATGCGTTATGCGTTATGCGTTATGCGTTATGCGTTATGCGTTATGCGTTATGACTTTTGCATTATGCGTTATGCGTCATGCGTTATGCGTTATGCGTTATGCGTTATGCGTTATGGGCTATGCGTTATGCCTTATGGTTTATACGTTATGCGTTATGCGTTATGCGTTATGAGTTTTGCGTTACGCGTTATGCGTTATGCGTTATGCGTTATGCGTTATGCGTTATGCGTTATGCGTTATGCGTTATGCGTTATGCGTTATGCGTTATGCGTTATGCGTTATGCGTTATGCGTTATGCGTTATGCGTTATGCGTTATGCGTTATGCGTTATGCGTTATGCGTTATGCGTTATGCGTTATGCGTTATGCGTTATGCGTTATGCGTTATGCGTTATGCGTTATGCGTTATGCGTTATGCGTTATGCGTTATGCGTTATGCGTTACGCGTTACGCGTTACGCGTTACGCGTTACGCGTTACGCGTTACGCGTTATGCGTTATGCGTTATGCGTTATGCGTTATGCGTTATGCGTTATGCGTTATGCGTTATGCGTTATGCGTTATGCGTTACGCGTTATGCGTTATGCGTTATGCGTTATGCGTTATGCGTTATGCGTTATGCGTTACGCGTTACGCGTTACGCGTTATGCGTTACGCGTTATGCGTTATGCGTTATGCGTTATGCGTTATGCGTTATGCGTTATGCGTTATGCGTTATGCGTTATGCGTTATGCGTTATGCGTTATGCGTTATGCGTTATGCGTTATGCGTTATGCGTTATGCGTTATGCGTTATGCGTTATGCGTTATGCGTTATGCGTTACGCGTTATGCGTTATGCGTTATGCGTTATGCGTTATGCGTTATGCGTTATGCGTTATGCGTTATGCGTTATGCGTTATGCGTTATGCGTTATGCGTTACGCGTTATGCGTTATGCGTTATGCGTTATGCGTTATGCGTTATGCGTTATGCGTTATGCGTTATGCGTTATGCGTTATGCGTTATGCGTTATGCGTTATGCGTTATGCGTTATGCGTTATGCGTTATGACTTTTGCATTATGCGTTATGCGTTATGCGTTATGCGTTATGCGTTATGGGCTATGCGTTATGCCTTATGGTTTATACGTTATGCGTTATGCGTTATGCGTTATGCGTTATGGGCTATGCGTTATGCCTTATGGTTTATACGTTATGCGTTATGCGTTATGCGTTATGAGTTTTGCGTTACGCGTTATGCGTTATGCGTTATGCGTTATGCGTTATGCGTTATGCGTTATGCGTTACGCGTTATGCGTTATGCGTTATGCGTTATGCGTTATGCGTTATGCGTTATGCGTTATGCGTTATGCGTTATGCGTTATGCGTTATGCGTTATGCGTTATGCGTTATGCGTTATGCGTTATGCGTTATGCGTTATGCGTTACGCGTTACGCGTTATGCGTTATGCGTTATGCGTTATGCGTTATGCGTTATGCGTTATGCGTTATGCGTTATGCGTTATGCGTTATGCGTTATGCGTTATGACTTTTGCATTATGCGTTATGCGTTATGCGTTATGCGTTATGCGTTATGGGCTATGCGTTATGCCTTATGGTTTATACGTTATGCGTTATGCGTTATGCGTTATGCGTTATGGGCTATGCGTTATGCCTTATGGTTTATACGTTATGCGTTATGCGTTATGCGTTATGAGTTTTGCGTTACGCGTTATGCGTTATGCGTTATGCGTTATGCGTTATGCGTTATGCGTTATGCGTTACGCGTTATGCGTTATGCGTTATGCGTTATGCGTTATGCGTTATGCGTTATGCGTTATGCGTTATGCGTTATGCGTTATGCGTTATGCGTTATGCGTTATGCGTTATGCGTTATGCGTTATGCGTTATGCGTTACGCGTTACGCGTTACGCGTTATGCGTTATGCGTTATGCGTTATGCGTTATGCGTTATGCGTTATGCGTTATGCGTTATGCGTTATGCGTTATGCGTTATGCGTTATGCGTTATGCGTTATGCGTTATGCGTTATGCGTTATGCGTTATGCGTTATGCGTTATGCGTTATGCGTTATGCGTTATGCGTTATGCGTTATGCGTTATGCGTTATGCGTTATGCGTTATGCGTTATGCGTTATGCGTTATGCGTTATGCGTTATGCGTTATGACTTTTGCATTATGCGTTATGCGTTATGCGTTATGCGTTATGCGTTATGCGTTATGCGTTATGCGTTATGCGTTATGCGTTATGCGTTATGCGTTATGGGCTATGCGTTATGCCTTATGGTTTATACGTTATGCGTTATGCGTTATGCGTTATGAGTTTTGCGTTACGCGTTATGCGTTATGCGTTACGCGTTATGCGTTACGCGTTACGCGTTATGCGTTATGCGTTATGCGTTATGCGTTATGCGTTATGCGTTATGCGTTATGCGTTATGCGTTATGCGTTATGCGTTATGCGTTATGCGTTATGCGTTATGCGTTATGCGTTATGCGTTATGCGTTATGCGTTATGCGTTATGCGTTATGCGTTATGCGTTATGCGTTATGCGTTATGCGTTATGCGTTATGCGTTATGCGTTATGCGTTATGCGTTATGCGTTATGCGTTATGCGTTATGCGTTATGCGTTATGCGTTATGCGTTATGCGTTATGCGTTATGCGTTATGCGTTACGCGTTACGCGTTACGCGTTACGCGTTACGCGTTACGCGTTACGCGTTACGCGTTATGCGTTATGCGTTATGCGTTATGCGTTATGCGTTATGCGTTATGCGTTATGCGTTATGCGTTATGCGTTATGCGTTATGCGTTACGCGTTATGCGTTATGCGTTATGCGTTATGCGTTATGCGTTATGCGTTATGCGTTACGCGTTACGCGTTACGCGTTATGCGTTACGCGTTATGCGTTATGCGTTATGCGTTATGCGTTATGCGTTATGCGTTATGCGTTATGCGTTATGCGTTATGCGTTATGCGTTATGCGTTATGCGTTATGCGTTATGCGTTATGCGTTATGCGTTATGCGTTATGCGTTATGCGTTATGACTTTTGCATTATGCGTTATGCGTCATGCGTTATGCGTTATGCGTTATGCGTTATGCGTTATGGGCTATGCGTTATGCCTTATGGTTTATACGTTATGCGTTATGCGTTATGCGTTATGAGTTTTGCGTTACGCGTTATGCGTTATGCGTTATGCGTTATGCGTTATGCGTTATGCGTTATGCGTTATGCGTTATGCGTTATGCGTTATGCGTTATGCGTTATGCGTTATGCGTTATGCGTTATGCGTTATGCGTTACGCGTTACGCGTTACGCGTTATGCGTTACGCGTTATGCGTTATGCGTTATGCGTTATGCGTTATGCGTTATGCGTTATGCGTTATGCGTTATGCGTTACGCGTTACGCGTTACGCGTTACGCGTTATGCGTTATGCGTTATGCGTTATGCGTTATGCGTTATGCGTTATGCGTTATGCGTTATGCGTTATGCGTTATGCGTTACGCGTTATGCGTTATGCGTTATGCGTTATGCGTTATGCGTTATGCGTTATGCGTTATGCGTTATGCGTTATGCGTTATGCGTTATGCGTTATGCGTTATGCGTTATGCGTTATGCGTTATGCGTTATGCGTTATGCGTTATGCGTTATGCGTTATGCGTTATGCGTTATGCGTTATGCGTTATGCGTTATGCGTTATGCGTTATGCGTTATGCGTTATGCGTTATGCGTTATGCGTTATGCGTTATGCGTTATGCGTTATGCGTTATGCGTTATGCGTTATGCGTTATGCGTTATGCGTTATGCGTTATGCGTTATGCGTTATGCGTTATGCGTTATGCGTTATGCGTTATGCGTTATGCGTTGTGCGTTATGCGTTATGCGTTGTGCGTTGTGCGTTGTGCGTTGTGCGTTGTGCGTTGTGCGTTGTGCGTTGTGCGTTGTGCGTTGTGCGTTGTGCGTTGTGCGTTGTGCGTTGTGCGTTGTGCGATGTGCGTTATGGGCTATGCGTTATGCGTTATGCGTTATGCGTTATGCGTTATGCGTTATGCGTTATGCGTTATGCGTTATGCGTTATGCGTTATGCGTTATGCGTTATGCGTTATGCGTTATGCGTTATGCGTTATGAGTTTTGCGTTACGCGTTATGCGTTATGCGTTATGCGTTATGCGTTATGCGTTATGCGTTATGCGTTACGCGTTATGCGTTATGCGTTATGCGTTATGCGTTATGCGTTATGCGTTATGCGTTATGCGTTATGCGTTATGCGTTATGCGTTATGCGTTATGCGTTATGCGTTATGCGTTATGCGTTATGCGTTATGCGTTATGCGTTATGCGTTATGCGTTATGCGTTATGCGTTATGCGTTATGCGTTATGCGTTATGCGTTATGCGTTATGCGTTACGCGTTATGCGTTATGCGTTATGCGTTATGCGTTATGCGTTATGCGTTATGCGTTATGCGTTATGCGTTATGCGTTATGCGTTATGCGTTATGCGTTATGCGTTATGCGTTATGCGTTATGCGTTATGCGTTATGCGTTATGCGTTATGCGTTATGCGTTATGCGTTATGCGTTATGCGTTATGCGTTATGCGTTATGCGTTATGCGTTATGCGTTATGCGTTATGCGTTATGCGTTATGCGTTATGCGTTATGCGTTATGCGTTATGCGTTATGCGTTATGCGTTATGCGTTATGCGTTATGCGTTATGCGTTATGCGTTATGCGTTATGCGTTATGCGTTATGCGTTATGCGTTATGCGTTATGCGTTATGAGTTTTGCATTATGCGTTATGCGTTATGCGTTATGCGTTATGCGTTATGCGTTATGGGCTATGCGTTATGCCTTATGGTTTATACGTTATGCGTTATGCGTTATGCGTTATGAGTTTTGCGTTACTCGTTATGCGTTATGCGTTATGCGTTATGCGTTATGCGTTATGCGTTATGCGTTACGCGTTATGCGTTATGCGTTATGCGTTATGCGTTATGCGTTATGCGTTATGCGTTACGCGTTACGCGTTACGCGTTATGCGTTACGCGTTATGCGTTATGCGTTATGCGTTATGCGTTATGCGTTATGCGTTATGCGTTATGCGTTATGCGTTATGCGTTATGCGTTATGCGTTATGCGTTATGCGTTATGCGTTATGCGTTATGCGTTATGCGTTATGCGTTATGCGTTATGCGTTATGCGTTATGCGTTATGCGTTATGACTTTTGCATTATGCGTTATGCGTCATGCGTTATGCGTTATGCGTTATGCGTTATGCGTTATGGGCTATGCGTTATGCCTTATGGTTTATACGTTATGCGTTATGCGTTATGCGTTATGCGTTATGCGTTATGCGTTATGCGTTATGCGTTATGCGTTATGCGTTATGCGTTATGCGTTATGCGTTATGCGTTATGCGTTATGCGTTATGCGTTATGCGTTATGCGTTATGCGTTATGCGTTATGCGTTATGCGTTATGCGTTATGCGTTATGCGTTATGACTTTTGCATTATGCGTTATGCGTTATGCGTTATGCGTTATGCGTTATGCGTTATGCGTTATGCGTTATGCGTTATGCGTTATGGGCTATGCGTTATGCCTTATGGTTTATACGTTATGCGTTATGCGTTATGCGTTATGAGTTTTGCGTTATGCGTTACGCGTTACGCGTTACGCGTTATGCGTTACGCGTTACGCGTTATGCGTTATGCGTTATGCGTTATGCGTTATGCGTTACGCGTTATGCGTTATGCGTTATGCGTTATGCGTTACGCGTTATGCGTTATGCGTTATGCGTTATGCGTTATGCGTTATGCGTTATGCGTTATGCGTTATGCGTTATGCGTTATGCGTTATGCGTTATGCGTTATGCGTTATGCGTTATGCGTTATGCGTTATGCGTTATGCGTTATGCGTTATGCGTTATGCGTTATGCGTTATGCGTTATGCGTTATGCGTTATGCGTTATGCGTTATGCGTTATGCGTTATGCGTTATGCGTTATGCGTTATGCGTTATGCGTTATGCGTTATGCGTTATGCGTTATGCGTTATGCGTTATGCGTTATGCGTTATGCGTTATGCGTTATGCGTTATGCGTTATGCGTTATGCGTTATGCGTTATGCGTTATGCGTTATGCGTTATGCGTTATGCGTTATGCGTTATGCGTTATGCGTTATGCGTTATGCGTTATGACTTTTGCATTATGCGTTATGCGTTATGCGTTATGCGTTATGCGTTATGCGTTATGCGTTATGGGCTATGCGTTATGCCTTATGGTTTATACGTTATGCGTTATGCGTTATGCGTTATGAGTTTTGCGTTATGCGTTATGCGTTATGCGTTATGCGTTATGCGTTATGCGTTATGCGTTATGCGTTATGCGTTATGCGTTATGCGTTATGCGTTATGCGTTATGCGTTATGCGTTATGCGTTATGCGTTATGCGTTATGCGTTATGCGTTATGCGTTATGCGTTATGCGTTATGCGTTATGCGTTATGCGTTATGCGTTATGCGTTATGCGTTATGCGTTATGCGTTATGCGTTATGCGTTATGCGTTATGCGTTATGCGTTATGCGTTATGCGTTATGCGTTATGCGTTATGCGTTATGCGTTATGCGTTATGCGTTATGCGTTATGCGTTATGCGTTATGCGTTATGCGTTATGCGTTATGCGTTATGCGTTATGACTTTTGCATTATGCGTTATGCGTTATGACTTTTGCATTATGCGTTATGCGTTATGCGTTATGCGTTATGGGCTATGCGTTATGCCTTATGGTTTATACGTTATGCGTTATGCGTTATGCGTTATGAGTTTTGCGTTACGCGTTATGCGTTATGCGTTATGCGTTATGCGTTATGCGTTATGCGTTATGCGTTATGCGTTATGCGTTATGCGTTATGCGTTATGCGTTATGCGTTATGCGTTACGCGTTACGCGTTATGCGTTATGCGTTATGCGTTATGCGTTATGCGTTATGCGTTAGGCGTTATGCGTTATGCGTTATGCGTTATGCGTTATGCGTTATGCGTTATGCGTTATGCGTTATGCGTTATGCGTTATGCGTTATGCGTTATGCGTTATGACTTTTGCATTATGCGTTATGCGTTATGCGTTACGCGTTATGCGTTATGCGTTATGCGTTATGCGTTATGCGTTACGCGTTATGCGTTATACGTTATGCGTTATGCGTTATGCGTTATGAGTTTTGCGTTACGCGTTATGCGTTATGCGTTATGCGTTATGCGTTATGCGTTATGCGTTATGCGTTATGCGTTATGCGTTATGCGTTATGCGTTATGCGTTATGAGTTTTGCATTATGCGTTATGCGTTATGCGTTATGCGTTATGCGTTATGCGTTATGGGCTATGCGTTATGCCTTATGGTTTATACGTTATGCGTTATGCGTTATGCGTTATGAGTTTTGCGTTACGCGTTATGCGTTATGCGTTATGCGTTATGCGTTATGCGTTATGCGTTATGCGTTATGCGTTACGCGTTATGCGTTATGCGTTATGCGTTATGCGTTATGCGTTATGCGTTATGCGTTACGCGTTACGCGTTACGCGTTATGCGTTACGCGTTATGCGTTATGCGTTATGCGTTATGCGTTATGCGTTATGCGTTATGCGTTATGCGTTATGCGTTATGCGTTATGCGTTATGCGTTATGCGTTATGCGTTATGCGTTATGCGTTATGCGTTATGCGTTATGCGTTATGCGTTATGCGTTATGCGTTATGCGTTATGACTTTTGCATTATGCGTTATGCGTCATGCGTTATGCGTTATGCGTTATGCGTTATGGGCTATGCGTTATGCCTTATGGTTTATACGTTATGCGTTATGCGTTATGCGTTATGCGTTATGCGTTATGCGTTATGCGTTATGCGTTATGCGTTATGCGTTATGCGTTATGCGTTATGCGTTATGCGTTATGCGTTATGCGTTATGCGTTATGCGTTATGCGTTATGCGTTATGCGTTATGCGTTATGCGTTATGCGTTATGCGTTATGCGTTATGCGTTATGCGTTATGACTTTTGCATTATGCGTTATGCGTTATGCGTTATGCGTTATGCGTTATGCGTTATGCGTTATGCGTTATGACTTTTGCATTATGCGTTATGCGTTATGCGTTATGCGTTATGCGTTATGCGTTATGCGTTATGCGTTATGCGTTATGGGCTATGCGTTATGCCTTATGGTTTATACGTTATGCGTTATGCGTTATGCGTTATGAGTTTTGCGTTATGCGTTACGCGTTACGCGTTACGCGTTATGCGTTACGCGTTACGCGTTATGCGTTATGCGTTATGCGTTATGCGTTATGCGTTACGCGTTATGCGTTATGCGTTATGCGTTATGCGTTACGCGTTATGCGTTATGCGTTATGCGTTATGCGTTATGCGTTATGCGTTATGCGTTATGCGTTATGCGTTATGCGTTATGCGTTATGCGTTATGCGTTATGCGTTATGCGTTATGCGTTATGCGTTATGCGTTATGCGTTATGCGTTATGCGTTATGCGTTATGCGTTATGCGTTATGCGTTATGCGTTATGCGTTATGCGTTATGCGTTATGCGTTATGCGTTATGCGTTATGCGTTATGCGTTATGCGTTATGCGTTATGCGTTATGCGTTATGCGTTATGCGTTATGCGTTATGCGTTATGCGTTATGCGTTATGCGTTATGCGTTATGCGTTATGCGTTATGCGTTATGCGTTATGCGTTATGCGTTATGCGTTATGCGTTATGCGTTATGCGTTATGCGTTATGCGTTATGCGTTATGCGTTATGCGTTATGCGTTATGCGTTATGCGTTATGCGTTATGACTTTTGCATTATGCGTTATGCGTTATGCGTTATGCGTTATGCGTTATGCGTTATGCGTTATGGGCTATGCGTTATGCCTTATGGTTTATACGTTATGCGTTATGCGTTATGCGTTATGAGTTTTGCGTTATGCGTTATGCGTTATGCGTTATGCGTTATGCGTTATGCGTTATGCGTTATGCGTTATGCGTTATGCGTTATGCGTTATGCGTTATGCGTTATGCGTTATGCGTTATGCGTTATGCGTTATGCGTTATGCGTTATGCGTTATGCGTTATGCGTTATGCGTTATGCGTTATGCGTTATGCGTTATGCGTTATGCGTTATGCGTTATGCGTTATGCGTTATGCGTTATGCGTTATGCGTTATGCGTTATGCGTTATGCGTTATGCGTTATGCGTTATGCGTTATGCGTTATGCGTTATGCGTTATGCGTTATGCGTTATGCGTTATGCGTTATGCGTTATGCGTTATGCGTTATGCGTTATGCGTTATGCGTTATGCGTTATGCGTTATGCGTTATGCGTTATGCGTTATGCGTTATGCGTTATGCGTTATGCGTTATGCGTTATGCGTTATGCGTTATGCGTTATGACTTTTGCATTATGCGTTATGCGTTATGACTTTTGCATTATGCGTTATGCGTTATGCGTTATGCGTTATGGGCTATGCGTTATGCCTTATGGTTTATACGTTATGCGTTATGCGTTATGCGTTATGAGTTTTGCGTTACGCGTTATGCGTTATGCGTTATGCGTTATGCGTTATGCGTTATGCGTTATGCGTTATGCGTTATGCGTTATGCGTTATGCGTTATGCGTTATGCGTTATGCGTTACGCGTTACGCGTTATGCGTTATGCGTTATGCGTTATGCGTTATGCGTTATGCGTTAGGCGTTATGCGTTATGCGTTATGCGTTATGCGTTATGCGTTATGCGTTATGCGTTATGCGTTATGCGTTATGCGTTATGCGTTATGCGTTATGCGTTATGCGTTATGCGTTATGCGTTATGCGTTATGCGTTATGCGTTATGCGTTATGCGTTATGCGTTATGACTTTTGCATTATGCGTTATGCGTTATGCGTTACGCGTTATGCGTTATGCGTTATGCGTTATGCGTTATGCGTTACGCGTTATGCGTTATACGTTATGCGTTATGCGTTATGCGTTATGAGTTTTGCGTTACGCGTTATGCGTTATGCGTTATGCGTTATGCGTTATGCGTTATGCGTTATGCGTTACGCGTTACGCGTTATGCGTTATGCGTTATGCGTTATGCGTTATGCGTTATGCGTTATGCGTTATGCGTTATGCGTTATGCGTTATGCGTTATGCGTTATGCGTTATGCGTTATGCGTTATGCGTTATGCGTTATGCGTTATGCGTTATGCGTTATGCGTTATGCGTTATGCGTTATGCGTTATGCGTTATGCGTTATGCGTTATGCGTTATGCGTTATGCGTTATGCGTTATGCGTTATGCGTTATGCGTTATGCGTTATGCGTTATGCGTTATGCGTTATGCGTTATGCGTTATGCGTTATGCGTTATGCGTTATGCGTTATGCGTTATGCGTTATGGGTTATGCGTTATGCGTTATGCGTTATGCGTTATGCGTTATGCGTTATGCGTTATGCGTTATGCGTTATGCGTTATGCGTTATGCGTTATGCGTTATGCGTTATGCGTTATGCGTTATGCGTTATGCGTTATGCGTTATGCGTTATGCGTTATGCGTTATGCGTTATGCGTTATGCGTTATGCGTTATGCGTTATGCGTTATGCGTTATGCGTTATGCGTTATGCGTTATGCGTTATGCGTTATGCGTTATGCGTTATGCGTTATGCGTTATGCGTTATGCGTTATGCGTTATGCGTTATGCGTTATGCGTTATGCGTTATGCGTTATGCGTTATGCGTTATGCGTTATGCGTTATGCGTTATGCGTTATGCGTTATGCGTTATGCGTTATGCGTTATGCGTTATGCGTTATGCGTTATGCGTTATGCGTTATGCGTTATGCGTTATGCGTTATGCGTTATGCGTTATGCGTTATGCGTTATGCGTTATGACTTTTGCATTATGCGTTATGCGTTATGCGTTATGCGTTATGCGTTATGCGTTATGCGTTATGGGCTATGCGTTATGCCTTATGGTTTATACGTTATGCGTTATGCGTTATGCGTTATGAGTTTTGCGTTATGCGTTATGCGTTATGCGTTATGCGTTATGCGTTATGCGTTATGCGTTATGCGTTATGCGTTATGCGTTATGCGTTATGCGTTATGCGTTATGCGTTATGCGTTATGCGTTATGCGTTATGCGTTATGCGTTATGCGTTATGCGTTATGCGTTATGCGTTATGCGTTATGCGTTATGCGTTATGCGTTATGCGTTATGCGTTATGCGTTATGCGTTATGCGTTATGCGTTATGCGTTATGCGTTATGCGTTATGCGTTATGCGTTATGCGTTATGCGTTATGCGTTATGCGTTATGCGTTATGCGTTATGCGTTATGCGTTATGCGTTATGCGTTATGCGTTATGCGTTATGCGTTATGCGTTATGCGTTATGCGTTATGCGTTATGCGTTATGCGTTATGCGTTATGCGTTATGCGTTATGCGTTATGCGTTATGCGTTATGCGTTATGCGTTATGCGTTATGCGTTATGACTTTTGCATTATGCGTTATGCGTCATGCGTTATGCGTTATGCGTTATGCGTTATGCGTTATGGGCTATGCGTTATGCCTTATGGTTTATACGTTATGCGTTATGCGTTATGCGTTATGCGTTATGAGTTTTGCGTTACGCGTTATGCGTTATGCGTTATGCGTTATGCGTTATGCGTTATGCGTTATGCGTTATGCGTTATGCGTTATGCGTTATGCGTTATGCGTTATGCGTTATGCGTTATGCGTTATGCGTTATGCGTTATGCGTTATGCGTTATGCGTTATGCGTTATGCGTTATGCGTTATGCGTTATGCGTTAAGCGTTACGCGTTACGCGTTACGCGTTACGCGTTACGCGTTATGCGTTATGCGTTATGCGTTATGCGTTATGCGTTATGCGTTATGCGTTATGCGTTATGCGTTATGCGTTATGCGTTACGCGTTATGCGTTATGCGTTATGCGTTATGCGTTATGCGTTATGCGTTATGCGTTACGCGTTACGCGTTACGCGTTATGCGTTACGCGTTATGCGTTATGCGTTATGCGTTATGCGTTATGCGTTATGCGTTATGCGTTATGCGTTATGCGTTATGCGTTATGCGTTATGCGTTATGCGTTATGCGTTATGCGTTATGCGTTATGCGTTATGCGTTATGCGTTATGCGTTATGCGTTATGCGTTACGCGTTACGCGTTACGCGTTATGCGTTATGCGTTATGCGTTATGCGTTATGCGTTATGCGTTATGCGTTATGCGTTATGCGTTATGCGTTATGCGTTATGCGTTACGCGTTATGCGTTATGCGTTATGCGTTATGCGTTATGCGTTATGCGTTATGCGTTATGCGTTATGCGTTATGCGTTATGCGTTATGCGTTATGCGTTATGCGTTATGCGTTATGACTTTTGCATTATGCGTTATGCGTTATGCGTTATGCGTTATGCGTTATGCGTTATGGGCTATGCGTTATGCCTTATGGTTTATACGTTATGCGTTATGCGTTATGCGTTATGCGTTATGGGCTATGCGTTATGCCTTATGGTTTATACGTTATGCGTTATGCGTTATGCGTTATGAGTTTTGCGTTACGCGTTATGCGTTATGCGTTATGCGTTATGCGTTATGCGTTATGCGTTATGCGTTACGCGTTATGCGTTATGCGTTATGCGTTATGCGTTATGCGTTATGCGTTATGCGTTATGCGTTATGCGTTATGCGTTATGCGTTATGCGTTATGCGTTATGCGTTATGCGTTATGCGTTATGCGTTACGCGTTATGCGTTATGCGTTATGCGTTATGCGTTATGCGTTATGCGTTATGCGTTATGCGTTATGCGTTATGCGTTATGCGTTATGCGTTATGCGTTATGCGTTATGCGTTATGCGTTATGCGTTATGCGTTATGCGTTATGCGTTAGGCGTTATGCGTTATGCGTTACGCGTTATGCGTTATGCGTTATGCGTTATGCGTTATGCGTTATGCGTTATGCGTTATGCGTTATGCGTTATGCGTTATGCGTTATGCGTTATGCGTTATGCGTTATGACTTTTGCATTATGCGTTATGCGTTATGCGTTATGCGTTATGCGTTATGGGCTATGCGTTATGCCTTATGGTTTATACGTTATGCGTTATGCGTTATGCGTTATGCGTTATGGGCTATGCGTTATGCCTTATGGTTTATACGTTATGCGTTATGCGTTATGCGTTATGAGTTTTGCGTTACGCGTTATGCGTTATGCGTTATGCGTTATGCGTTATGCGTTATGCGTTATGCGTTACGCGTTATGCGTTATGCGTTATGCGTTATGCGTTATGCGTTATGCGTTATGCGTTATGCGTTATGCGTTATGCGTTATGCGTTATGCGTTATGCGTTATGCGTTATGCGTTATGCGTTATGCGTTATGCGTTACGCGTTACGCGTTACGCGTTATGCGTTATGCGTTATGCGTTATGCGTTATGCGTTATGCGTTATGCGTTATGCGTTATGCGTTATGCGTTATGCGTTATGCGTTATGCGTTATGCGTTATGCGTTATGCGTTATGCGTTATGCGTTATGCGTTATGCGTTATGCGTTATGCGTTATGCGTTATGCGTTATGCGTTATGCGTTATGCGTTATGCGTTATGCGTTATGCGTTATGCGTTATGCGTTATGCGTTATGCGTTATGCGTTATGCGTTATGACTTTTGCATTATGCGTTATGCGTTATGCGTTATGCGTTATGCGTTATGCGTTATGCGTTATGCGTTATGCGTTATGCGTTATGCGTTATGCGTTATGCGTTATGGGCTATGCGTTATGCCTTATGGTTTATACGTTATGCGTTATGCGTTATGCGTTATGAGTTTTGCGTTACGCGTTATGCGTTATGCGTTACGCGTTATGCGTTACGCGTTACGCGTTATGCGTTATGCGTTATGCGTTATGCGTTATGCGTTATGCGTTATGCGTTATGCGTTATGCGTTATGCGTTATGCGTTATGCGTTATGCGTTATGCGTTATGCGTTATGCGTTATGCGTTATGCGTTATGCGTTATGCGTTATGCGTTATGCGTTATGCGTTATGCGTTATGCGTTATGCGTTATGCGTTATGCGTTATGCGTTATGCGTTATGCGTTATGCGTTATGCGTTATGCGTTATGCGTTATGCGTTATGCGTTATGCGTTACGCGTTACGCGTTACGCGTTACGCGTTACGCGTTACGCGTTACGCGTTACGCGTTATGCGTTATGCGTTATGCGTTATGCGTTATGCGTTATGCGTTATGCGTTATGCGTTATGCGTTATGCGTTATGCGTTACGCGTTATGCGTTATGCGTTATGCGTTATGCGTTATGCGTTATGCGTTATGCGTTACGCGTTACGCGTTACGCGTTATGCGTTACGCGTTATGCGTTATGCGTTATGCGTTATGCGTTATGCGTTATGCGTTATGCGTTATGCGTTATGCGTTATGCGTTATGCGTTATGCGTTATGCGTTATGCGTTATGCGTTATGCGTTATGCGTTATGCGTTATGCGTTATGCGTTATGACTTTTGCATTATGCGTTATGCGTCATGCGTTATGCGTTATGCGTTATGCGTTATGCGTTATGGGCTATGCGTTATGCCTTATGGTTTATACGTTATGCGTTATGCGTTATGCGTTATGAGTTTTGCGTTACGCGTTATGCGTTATGCGTTATGCGTTATGCGTTATGCGTTATGCGTTATGCGTTATGCGTTATGCGTTATGCGTTATGCGTTATGCGTTATGCGTTATGCGTTATGCGTTATGCGTTATGCGTTATGCGTTACGCGTTACGCGTTACGCGTTATGCGTTACGCGTTATGCGTTATGCGTTATGCGTTATGCGTTATGCGTTATGCGTTATGCGTTATGCGTTATGCGTTACGCGTTACGCGTTACGCGTTACGCGTTATGCGTTATGCGTTATGCGTTATGCGTTATGCGTTATGCGTTATGCGTTATGCGTTATGCGTTATGCGTTATGCGTTACGCGTTATGCGTTATGCGTTATGCGTTATGCGTTATGCGTTATGCGTTATGCGTTATGCGTTATGCATTATGCGTTATGCGTTATGCGTTATGCGTTATGCGTTATGCGTTATGCGTTATGCGTTATGCGTTATGCGTTATGCGTTATGCGTTATGCGTTATGCGTTATGCGTTATGCGTTATGCGTTATGCGTTATGCGTTATGCGTTATGCGTTATGCGTTATGCGTTATGCGTTATGCGTTATGCGTTATGCGTTATGCGTTATGCGTTATGCGTTATGCGTTATGCGTTATGCGTTATGCGTTATGCGTTATGAGTTTTGCATTATGCGTTATGCGTTATGCGTTATGCGTTATGCGTTATGCGTTATGGGCTATGCGTTATGCCTTATGGTTTATACGTTATGCGTTATGCGTTATGCGTTATGAGTTTTGCGTTACTCGTTATGCGTTATGCGTTATGCGTTATGCGTTATGCGTTATGCGTTATGCGTTATGCGTTATGCGTTACGCGTTATGCGTTATGCGTTATGCGTTATGCGTTATGCGTTATGCGTTATGCGTTACGCGTTACGCGTTACGCGTTATGCGTTACGCGTTATGCGTTATGCGTTATGCGTTATGCGTTATGCGTTATGCGTTATGCGTTATGCGTTATGCGTTATGCGTTATGCGTTATGCGTTATGCGTTATGCGTTATGCGTTATGCGTTATGCGTTATGCGTTATGCGTTATGCGTTATGCGTTATGCGTTATGCGTTATGCGTTATGCGTTATGCGTTATGACTTTTGCATTATGCGTTATGCGTCATGCGTTATGCGTTATGCGTTATGCGTTATGGGCTATGCGTTATGCCTTATGGTTTATACGTTATGCGTTATGCGTTATGCGTTATGCGTTATGCGTTATGCGTTATGCGTTATGCGTTATGCGTTATGCGTTATGCGTTATGCGTTATGCGTTATGCGTTATGCGTTATGCGTTATGCGTTATGCGTTATGCGTTATGCGTTATGCGTTATGCGTTATGCGTTATGCGTTATGCGTTATGACTTTTGCATTATGCGTTATGCGTTATGCGTTATGCGTTATGCGTTATGCGTTATGCGTTATGGGCTATGCGTTATGCCTTATGGTTTATACGTTATGCGTTATGCGTTATGCGTTATGAGTTTTGCGTTATGCGTTACGCGTTACGCGTTACGCGTTATGCGTTACGCGTTACGCGTTATGCGTTATGCGTTATGCGTTATGCGTTATGCGTTACGCGTTATGCGTTATGCGTTATGCGTTATGCGTTACGCGTTATGCGTTATGCGTTATGCGTTATGCGTTATGCGTTATGCGTTATGCGTTATGCGTTATGCGTTATGCGTTATGCGTTATGCGTTATGCGTTATGCGTTATGCGTTATGCGTTATGCGTTATGCGTTATGCGTTATGCGTTATGCGTTATGCGTTATGCGTTATGCGTTATGCGTTATGCGTTATGCGTTATGCGTTATGCGTTATGCGTTATGCGTTATGCGTTATGCGTTATGCGTTATGCGTTATGCGTTATGCGTTATGCGTTATGCGTTATGCGTTATGCGTTATGCGTTATGCGTTATGCGTTATGCGTTATGCGTTATGCGTTATGCGTTATGCGTTATGCGTTATGCGTTATGCGTTATGCGTTATGCGTTATGCGTTATGCGTTATGCGTTATGCGTTATGCGTTATGACTTTTGCATTATGCGTTATGCGTTATGCGTTATGCGTTATGCGTTATGCGTTATGCGTTATGGGCTATGCGTTATGCCTTATGGTTTATACGTTATGCGTTATGCGTTATGCGTTATGAGTTTTGCGTTATGCGTTATGCGTTATGCGTTATGCGTTATGCGTTATGCGTTATGCGTTATGCGTTATGCGTTATGCGTTATGCGTTATGCGTTATGCGTTATGCGTTATGCGTTATGCGTTATGCGTTATGCGTTATGCGTTATGCGTTATGCGTTATGACTTTTGCATTATGCGTTATGCGTCATGCGTTATGCGTTATGCGTTATGCGTTATGGGCTATGCGTTATGCCTTATGGTTTATACGTTATGCGTTATGCGTTATGCGTTATGCGTTATGCGTTATGCGTTATGCGTTATGCGTTATGCGTTATGCGTTATGCGTTATGCGTTATGCGTTATGCGTTATGCGTTATGCGTTATGCGTTATGCGTTATGCGTTATGCGTTATGCGTTATGCGTTATGCGTTATGCGTTATGCGTTATGCGTTATGACTTTTGCATTATGCGTTATGCGTTATGCGTTATGCGTTATGCGTTATGCGTTATGCGTTATGGGCTATGCGTTATGCCTTATGGTTTATACGTTATGCGTTATGCGTTATGCGTTATGAGTTTTGCGTTATGCGTTACGCGTTACGCGTTACGCGTTATGCGTTACGCGTTACGCGTTATGCGTTATGCGTTATGCGTTATGCGTTATGCGTTACGCGTTATGCGTTATGCGTTATGCGTTATGCGTTACGCGTTATGCGTTATGCGTTATGCGTTATGCGTTATGCGTTATGCGTTATGCGTTATGCGTTATGCGTTATGCGTTATGCGTTATGCGTTATGCGTTATGCGTTATGCGTTATGCGTTATGCGTTATGCGTTATGCGTTATGCGTTATGCGTTATGCGTTATGCGTTATGCGTTATGCGTTATGCGTTATGCGTTATGCGTTATGCGTTATGCGTTATGCGTTATGCGTTATGCGTTATGCGTTATGCGTTATGCGTTATGCGTTATGCGTTATGCGTTATGCGTTATGCGTTATGCGTTATGCGTTATGCGTTATGCGTTATGCGTTATGCGTTATGCGTTATGCGTTATGCGTTATGCGTTATGCGTTATGCGTTATGCGTTATGCGTTATGCGTTATGACTTTTGCATTATGCGTTATGCGTTATGCGTTATGCGTTATGCGTTATGCGTTATGCGTTATGGGCTATGCGTTATGCCTTATGGTTTATACGTTATGCGTTATGCGTTATGCGTTATGAGTTTTGCGTTATGCGTTATGCGTTATGCGTTATGCGTTATGCGTTATGCGTTATGCGTTATGCGTTATGCGTTATGCGTTATGCGTTATGCGTTATGCGTTATGCGTTATGCGTTATGCGTTATGCGTTATGCGTTATGCGTTATGCGTTATGCGTTATGCGTTATGCGTTATGCGTTATGCGTTATGCGTTATGCGTTATGCGTTATGCGTTATGCGTTATGCGTTATGCGTTATGCGTTATGCGTTATGCGTTATGCGTTATGCGTTATGCGTTATGCGTTATGCGTTATGCGTTATGCGTTATGCGTTATGCGTTATGCGTTATGCGTTATGCGTTATGCGTTATGCGTTATGCGTTATGCGTTATGCGTTATGCGTTATGCGTTATGCGTTATGCGTTATGCGTTATGACTTTTGCATTATGCGTTATGCGTTATGCGTTATGCGTTATGGGCTATGCGTTATGCCTTATGGTTTATACGTTATGCGTTATGCGTTATGCGTTATGAGTTTTGCGTTACGCGTTATGCGTTATGCGTTATGCGTTATGCGTTATGCGTTATGCGTTATGCGTTATGCGTTATGCGTTATGCGTTATGCGTTATGCGTTATGCGTTATGCGTTACGCGTTACGCGTTATGCGTTATGCGTTATGCGTTATGCGTTATGCGTTATGCGTTAGGCGTTATGCGTTATGCGTTATGCGTTATGCGTTATGCGTTATGCGTTATGCGTTATGCGTTATGCGTTATGCGTTATGCGTTATGCGTTATGCGTTATGCGTTATGCGTTATGCGTTATGCGTTATGCGTTATGACTTTTGCATTATGCGTTATGCGTTATGCGTTACGCGTTATGCGTTATGCGTTATGCGTTATGCGTTATGCGTTACGCGTTATGCGTTATACGTTATGCGTTATGCGTTATGCGTTATGAGTTTTGCGTTACGCGTTATGCGTTATGCGTTATGCGTTATGCGTTATGCGTTATGCGTTATGCGTTATGCGTTATGCGTTATGCGTTATGCGTTATGCGTTATGAGTTTTGCATTATGCGTTATGCGTTATGCGTTATGCGTTATGCGTTATGCGTTATGGGCTATGCGTTATGCCTTATGGTTTATACGTTATGCGTTATGCGTTATGCGTTATGAGTTTTGCGTTACGCGTTATGCGTTATGCGTTATGCGTTATGCGTTATGCGTTATGCGTTATGCGTTATGCGTTACGCGTTATGCGTTATGCGTTATGCGTTATGCGTTATGCGTTATGCGTTATGCGTTACGCGTTACGCGTTACGCGTTATGCGTTACGCGTTATGCGTTATGCGTTATGCGTTATGCGTTATGCGTTATGCGTTATGCGTTATGCGTTATGCGTTATGCGTTATGCGTTATGCGTTATGCGTTATGCGTTATGCGTTATGCGTTATGCGTTATGCGTTATGCGTTATGCGTTATGCGTTATGCGTTATGCGTTATGCGTTATGCGTTATGCGTTATGCGTTATGACTTTTGCATTATGCGTTATGCGTCATGCGTTATGCGTTATGCGTTATGCGTTATGGGCTATGCGTTATGCCTTATGGTTTATACGTTATGCGTTATGCGTTATGCGTTATGCGTTATGCGTTATGCGTTATGCGTTATGCGTTATGCGTTATGCGTTATGCGTTATGCGTTATGCGTTATGCGTTATGCGTTATGCGTTATGCGTTATGCGTTATGCGTTATGCGTTATGCGTTATGCGTTATGACTTTTGCATTATGCGTTATGCGTTATGCGTTATGCGTTATGCGTTATGCGTTATGCGTTATGCGTTATGGGCTATGCGTTATGCCTTATGGTTTATACGTTATGCGTTATGCGTTATGCGTTATGAGTTTTGCGTTATGCGTTACGCGTTACGCGTTACGCGTTATGCGTTACGCGTTACGCGTTATGCGTTATGCGTTATGCGTTTTGCGTTATGCGTTACGCGTTATGCGTTATGCGTTATGCGTTATGCGTTACGCGTTATGCGTTATGCGTTATGCGTTATGCGTTATGCGTTATGCGTTATGCGTTATGCGTTATGCGTTATGCGTTATGCGTTATGCGTTATGCGTTATGCGTTATGCGTTATGCGTTATGCGTTATGCGTTATGCGTTATGCGTTATGCGTTATGCGTTATGCGTTATGCGTTATGCGTTATGCGTTATGCGTTATGCGTTATGCGTTATGCGTTATGCGTTATGCGTTATGCGTTATGCGTTATGCGTTATGCGTTATGCGTTATGCGTTATGCGTTATGCGTTATGCGTTATGCGTTATGCGTTATGCGTTATGCGTTATGCGTTATGCGTTATGCGTTATGCGTTATGCGTTATGCGTTATGCGTTATGCGTTATGCGTTATGCGTTATGCGTTATGCGTTATGCATTATGCGTTATGCGTTATGCGTTATGCGTTATGCGTTATGCGTTATGCGTTATGCGTTATGCGTTATGCGTTATGACTTTTGCATTATGCGTTATGCGTTATGCGTTATGCGTTATGCGTTATGCGTTATGCGTTATGGGCTATGCGTTATGCCTTATGGTTTATACGTTATGCGTTATGCGTTATGCGTTATGAGTTTTGCGTTATGCGTTATGCGTTATGCGTTATGCGTTATGCGTTATGCGTTATGCGTTATGCGTTATGCGTTATGCGTTATGCGTTATGCGTTATGCGTTATGCGTTATGCGTTATGCGTTATGCGTTATGCGTTATGCGTTATGCGTTATGCGTTATGCGTTATGCGTTATGCGTTATGCGTTATGCGTTATGCGTTATGCGTTATGCGTTATGCGTTATGCGTTATGCGTTATGCGTTATGCGTTATGCGTTATGCGTTATGCGTTATGCGTTATGCGTTATGCGTTATGCGTTATGCGTTATGCGTTATGCGTTATGCGTTATGCGTTATGCGTTATGCGTTATGCGTTATGCGTTATGCGTTATGCGTTATGCGTTATGCGTTATGCGTTATGCGTTATGCGTTATGCGTTATGCGTTATGCGTTATGCGTTATGACTTTTGCATTATGCGTTATGCGTTATGACTTTTGCATTATGCGTTATGCGTTATGCGTTATGCGTTATGGGCTATGCGTTATGCCTTATGGTTTATACGTTATGCGTTATGCGTTATGCGTTATGAGTTTTGCGTTACGCGTTATGCGTTATGCGTTATGCGTTATGCGTTATGCGTTATGCGTTATGCGTTATGCGTTATGCGTTATGCGTTATGCGTTATGCGTTATGCGTTATGCGTTACGCGTTACGCGTTATGCGTTATGCGTTATGCGTTATGCGTTATGCGTTATGCGTTAGGCGTTATGCGTTATGCGTTATGCGTTATGCGTTATGCGTTATGCGTTATGCGTTATGCGTTATGCGTTATGCGTTATGCGTTATGCGTTATGCGTTATGCGTTATGCGTTATGCGTTATGCGTTATGCGTTATGACTTTTGCATTATGCGTTATGCGTTATGCGTTACGCGTTATGCGTTATGCGTTATGCGTTATGCGTTATGCGTTACGCGTTATGCGTTATACGTTATGCGTTATGCGTTATGCGTTATGAGTTTTGCGTTACGCGTTATGCGTTATGCGTTATGCGTTATGCGTTATGCGTTATGCGTTATGCGTTACGCGTTACGCGTTATGCGTTATGCGTTATGCGTTATGCGTTATGCGTTATGCGTTATGCGTTATGCGTTATGCGTTATGCGTTATGCGTTATGCGTGATGCGTTATGCGTTATGCGTTATGCGTTATGCGTTATGCGTTATGCGTTATGCGTTATGCGTTATGCGTTATGCGTTATGCGTTATGCGTTATGCGTTATGCGTTATGCGTTATGCGTTATGCGTTATGCGTTATGCGTTATGCGTTATGCGTTATGCGTTATGCGTTATGCGTTATGCGTTATGCGTTATGCGTTATGCGTTATGCGTTATGCGTTATGCGTTATGCGTTATGCGTTATGCGTTATGCGTTATGCGTTATGCGTTATGCGTTATGCGTTATGCGTTATGCGTTATGCGTTATGCGTTATGCGTTATGCGTTATGCGTTATGCGTTATGCGTTATGCGTTATGCGTTATGCGTTATGCGTTATGCGTTATGCGTTATGCGTTATGCGTTATGCGTTATGCGTTATGCGTTATGCGTTATGCGTTATGCGTTATGCGTTATGCGTTATGCGTTATGACTTTTGCATTATGCGTTATGCGTTATGCGTTATGCGTTATGCGTTATGCGTTATGCGTTATGGGCTATGCGTTATGCCTTATGGTTTATACGTTATGCGTTATGCGTTATGCGTTATGAGTTTTGCGTTATGCGTTATGCGTTATGCGTTATGCGTTATGCGTTATGCGTTATGCGTTATGCGTTATGCGTTATGCGTTATGCGTTATGCGTTATGCGTTATGCGTTATGCGTTATGCGTTATGCGTTATGCGTTATGCGTTATGCGTTATGCGTTATGCGTTATGCGTTATGCGTTATGCGTTTGCGTTATGCGTTATGCGTTATGCGTTATGCGTTATGCGTTATGCGTTATGCGTTATGAGTTTTGCGTTACGCGTTATGCGTTATGCGTTATGCGTTATGCGTTATGCGTTATGCGTTATGCGTTACGCGTTATGCGTTATACGTTATGCGTTATGCGTTATGCGTTATGAGTTTTGCGTTACGCGTTATGCGTTATGCGTTATGCGTTATGCGTTATGCGTTATGCGTTACGCGTTATGCGTTATGCGTTATGCGTTATGCGTTATGCGTTATGCGTTATGCGTTATGCGTTATGCGTTATGCGTTATGCGTTATGCGTTATGCGTTATGCGTTATGCGTTATGCGTTATGCGTTATGCGTTATGCGTTATGCGTTATGCGTTATGCGTTATGCGTTATGCGTTATGCGTTATGCGTTATGCGTTATGCGTTATGCGTTATGCGTTATGGGCTATGCGTTATGCCTTATGGTTTATACGTTATGCGTTATGCGTTATGCGTTATGAGTTTTGCGTTACGCGTTATGCGTTATGCGTTATGCGTTATGCGTTATGCGTTATGCGTTATGCGTTACGCGTTATGCGTTATGCGTTATGCGTTATGCGTTATGCGTTATGCGTTATGCGTTATGCGTTATGCGTTATGCGTTATGCGTTATGCGTTATGCGTTATGCGTTATGCGTTATGCGTTATGCGTTATGCGTTATGCGTTATGCGTTACGCGTTATGCGTTATGCGTTATGCGTTATGCGTTATGCGTTATGCGTTATGCGTTATGCGTTATGCGTTATGCGTTATGCGTTATGCGTTATGCGTTATGCGTTATGCGTTATGACTTTTGCATTATGCGTTATGCGTTATGCGTTATGCGTTATGCGTTATGGGCTATGCGTTATGCCTTATGGTTTATACGTTATGCGTTATGCGTTATGCGTTATGCGTTATGGGCTATGCGTTATGCCTTATGGTTTATACGTTATGCGTTATGCGTTATGCGTTATGAGTTTTGCGTTACGCGTTATGCGTTATGCGTTATGCGTTATGCGTTATGCGTTATGCGTTATGCGTTACGCGTTATGCGTTATGCGTTATGCGTTATGCGTTATGCGTTATGCGTTATGCGTTATGCGTTATGCGTTATGCGTTATGCGTTATGCGTTATGCGTTATGCGTTATGCGTTATGCGTTATGCGTTATGCGTTACGCGTTACGCGTTATGCGTTATGCGTTATGCGTTATGCGTTATGCGTTATGCGTTATGCGTTATGCGTTATGCGTTATGCGTTATGCGTTATGCGTTATGCGTTATGCGTTATGCGTTATGCGTTATGCGTTATGCGTTATGCGTTATGCGTTATGCGTTATGCGTTATGCGTTATGCGTTATGCGTTATGCGTTATGCGTTATGCGTTATGCGTTATGCGTTATGCGTTATGCGTTATGCGTTATGCGTTATGCGTTATGCGTTATGCGTTATGCGTTATGCGTTATGACTTTTGCATTATGCGTTATGCGTTATGCGTTATGCGTTATGCGTTATGCGTTATGCGTTATGCGTTATGCGTTATGGGCTATGCGTTATGCCTTATGGTTTATACGTTATGCGTTATGCGTTATGCGTTATGAGTTTTGCGTTACGCGTTATGCGTTATGCGTTATGCGTTACGCGTTATGCGTTACGCGTTACGCGTTATGCGTTATGCGTTATGCGTTATGCGTTATGCGTTATGCGTTATGCGTTATGCGTTATGCGTTATGCGTTATGCGTTATGCGTTATGCGTTATGCGTTATGCGTTATGCGTTATGCGTTATGCGTTATGCGTTATGCGTTATGCGTTATGCGTTATGCGTTATGCGTTATGCGTTATGCGTTATGCGTTATGCGTTATGCGTTATGCGTTATGCGTTATGCGTTATGCGTTATGCGTTATGCGTTATGCGTTATGCGTTATGCGTTATGCGTTATGCGTTATGCGTTATGCGTTATGCGTTATGCGTTATGCGTTAGGCGTTACGCGTTACGCGTTACGCGTTACGCGTTACGCGTTACGCGTTATGCGTTATGCGTTATGCGTTATGCGTTATGCGTTATGCGTTATGCGTTATGCGTTATGCGTTATGCGTTATGCGTTACGCGTTATGCGTTATGCGTTATGCGTTATGCGTTATGCGTTATGCGTTATGCGTTACGCGTTACGCGTTACGCGTTATGCGTTATGCGTTATGCGTTATGCGTTATGCGTTATGCGTTATGCGTTATGCGTTACGCGTTACGCGTTACGCGTTATGCGTTACGCGTTATGCGTTATGCGTTATGCGTTATGCGTTATGCGTTATGCGTTATGCGTTATGCGTTATGCGTTATGCGTTATGCGTTATGCGTTATGCGTTATGCGTTATGCGTTATGCGTTATGCGTTATGCGTTATGCGTTATGCGTTATGCGTTATGCGTTATGCGTTATGCGTTATGCGTTATGCGTTATGCGTTATGCGTTATGCGTTATGACTTTTGCATTATGCGTTATGCGTCATGCGTTATGCGTTATGCGTTATGCGTTATGCGTTATGCGTTATGGGCTATGCGTTATGCCTTATGGTTTATACGTTATGCGTTATGCGTTATGCGTTATGAGTTTTGCGTTACGCGTTATGCGTTATGCGTTATGCGTTATGCGTTATGCGTTATGCGTTATGCGTTATGCGTTATGCGTTATGCGTTATGCGTTATGCGTTATGCGTTATGCGTTATGCGTTATGCGTTATGCGTTATGCGTTATGCGTTATGCGTTATGCGTTATGCGTTACGCGTTACGCGTTACGCGTTATGCGTTATGCGTTATGCGTTATGCGTTATGCGTTATGCGTTATGCGTTATGCGTTATGCGTTATGCGTTATGCGTTATGCGTTACGCGTTATGCGTTATGCGTTATGCGTTATGCGTTATGCGTTATGCGTTATGCGTTATGCGTTATGCGTTATGCGTTATGCGTTATGCGTTATGCGTTATGCGTTACGCGTTACGCGTTACGCGTTACGCGTTATGCGTTATGCGTTATGCGTTATGCGTTATGCGTTATGCGTTATGCGTTATGCGTTATGCGTTATGCGTTACGCGTTATGCGTTATGCGTTATGCGTTATGCGTTATGCGTTATGCGTTATGCGTTATGCGTTATGCGTTATGCGTTATGCGTTATGCGTTATGCGTTATGCGTTATGCGTTATGCGTTATGCGTTATGCGTTATGCGTTATGCGTTATGCGTTATGCGTTATGCGTTATGCGTTATGCGTTATGCGTTATGCGTTATGCGTTATGCGTTATGCGTTATGCGTTATGCGTTATGCGTTATGCGTTATGCGTTATGCGTTATGCGTTATGCGTTATGCGTTGTGCGTTATGCGTTATGCGTTGTGCGTTGTGCGTTGTGCGTTGTGCGTTGTGCGTTGTGCGTTGTGCGTTGTGCGTTGTGCGTTGTGCGTTGTGCGTTGTGCGTTGTGCGTTGTGCGTTATGGGCTATGCGTTATGCGTTATGCGTTATGCGTTATGCGTTATGCGTTATGCGTTATGCGTTATGCGTTATGCGTTATGCGTTATGCGTTATGCGTTATGCGTTATGCGTTATGAGTTTTGCGTTACGCGTTATGCGTTATGCGTTATGCGTTATGCGTTATGCGTTATGCGTTATGCGTTACGCGTTATGCGTTATACGTTATGCGTTATGCGTTATGCGTTATGAGTTTTGCGTTACGCGTTATGCGTTATGCGTTATGCGTTATGCGTTATGCGTTATGCGTTATGCGTTACGCGTTATGCGTTATGCGTTATGCGTTATGCGCTATGCGTTATGCCTTATGGTTTATACGTTATGCGTTATGCGTTATGCGTTATGAGTTTTGCGTTACGCGTTATGCGTTATGCGTTATGCGTTATGCGTTATGCGTTATGCGTTATGCGTTATGCGTTACGCGTTATGCGTTATGCGTTATGCGTTATGCGTTATGCGTTATGCGTTATGCGTTACGCGTTACGCGTTACGCGTTATGCGTTACGCGTTATGCGTTATGCGTTATGCGTTATGCGTTATGCGTTATGCGTTATGCGTTATGCGTTATGCGTTATGCGTTATGCGTTATGCGTTATGCGTTATGCGTTATGCGTTATGCGTTATGCGTTATGCGTTATGCGTTATGCGTTATGCGTTATGCGTTATGCGTTATGCGTTATGCGTTATGCGTTATGACTTTTGCATTATGCGTTATGCGTCATGCGTTATGCGTTATGCGTTATGCGTTATGCGTTATGGGCTATGCGTTATGCCTTATGGTTTATACGTTATGCGTTATGCGTTATGCGTTATGCGTTATGCGTTATGCGTTATGCGTTATGCGTTATGCGTTATGCGTTATGCGTTATGCGTTATGCGTTATGCGTTATGCGTTATGCGTTATGCGTTATGCGTTATGCGTTATGCGTTATGCGTTATGCGTTATGCGTTATGCGTTATGCGTTATGCGTTATGCGTTATGCGTTATGCGTTATGCGTTATGCGTTATGCGTTATGCGTTATGCGTTATGCGTTATGCGTTATGCGTTATGACTTTTGCATTATGCGTTATGCGTTATGCGTTATGCGTTATGCGTTATGCGTTATGCGTTATGGGCTATGCGTTATGCCTTATGGTTTATACGTTATGCGTTATGCGTTATGCGTTATGAGTTTTGCGTTATGCGTTACGCGTTACGCGTTACGCGTTATGCGTTACGCGTTACGCGTTATGCGTTATGCGTTATGCGTTATGCGTTATGCGTTATGCGTTACGCGTTATGCGTTATGCGTTATGCGTTATGCGTTACGCGTTATGCGTTATGCGTTATGCGTTATGCGTTATGCGTTATGCGTTATGCGTTATGCGTTATGCGTTATGCGTTATGCGTTATGCGTTATGCGTTATGCGTTATGCGTTATGCGTTATGCGTTATGCGTTATGCGTTGTGCGTTATGCGTTATGCGTTGTGCGTTGTGCGTTGTGCGTTGTGCGTTGTGCGTTGTGCGTTGTGCGTTGTGCGTTGTGCGTTGTGCGTTGTGCGTTGTGCGTTGTGCGTTATGGGCTATGCGTTATGCGTTATGCGTTATGCGTTATGCGTTATGCGTTATGCGTTATGCGTTATGCGTTATGCGTTATGCGTTATGCGTTATGCGTTATGCGTTATGAGTTTTGCGTTACGCGTTATGCGTTATGCGTTATGCGTTATGCGTTATGCGTTATGCGTTATGCGTTACGCGTTATGCGTTATACGTTATGCGTTATGCGTTATGCGTTATGAGTTTTGCGTTACGCGTTATGCGTTATGCGTTATGCGTTATGCGTTATGCGTTATGCGTTATGCGTTACGCGTTATGCGTTATGCGTTATGCGTTATGCGCTATGCGTTATGCCTTATGGTTTATACGTTATGCGTTATGCGTTATGCGTTATGAGTTTTGCGTTACGCGTTATGCGTTATGCGTTATGCGTTATGCGTTATGCGTTATGCGTTATGCGTTATGCGTTACGCGTTATGCGTTATGCGTTATGCGTTATGCGTTATGCGTTATGCGTTATGCGTTACGCGTTACGCGTTACGCGTTATGCGTTACGCGTTATGCGTTATGCGTTATGCGTTATGCGTTATGCGTTATGCGTTATGCGTTATGCGTTATGCGTTATGCGTTATGCGTTATGCGTTATGCGTTATGCGTTATGCGTTATGCGTTATGCGTTATGCGTTATGCGTTATGCGTTATGCGTTATGCGTTATGCGTTATGCGTTATGCGTTATGCGTTATGCGTTATGCGTTATGCGTTATGACTTTTGCATTATGCGTTATGCGTCATGCGTTATGCGTTATGCGTTATGCGTTATGCGTTATGGGCTATGCGTTATGCCTTATGGTTTATACGTTATGCGTTATGCGTTATGCGTTATGCGTTATGCGTTATGCGTTATGCGTTATGCGTTATGCGTTATGCGTTATGCGTTATGCGTTATGCGTTATGCGTTATGCGTTATGCGTTATGCGTTATGCGTTATGCGTTATGCGTTATGCGTTATGCGTTATGCGTTATGCGTTATGCGTTATGCGTTATGCGTTATGCGTTATGCGTTATGCGTTATGCGTTATGCGTTATGCGTTATGCGTTATGCGTTATGACTTTTGCATTATGCGTTATGCGTTATGCGTTATGCGTTATGCGTTATGCGTTATGCGTTATGGGCTATGCGTTATGCCTTATGGTTTATACGTTATGCGTTATGCGTTATGCGTTATGAGTTTTGCGTTATGCGTTACGCGTTACGCGTTACGCGTTATGCGTTACGCGTTACGCGTTATGCGTTATGCGTTATGCGTTATGCGTTATGCGTTATGCGTTACGCGTTATGCGTTATGCGTTATGCGTTATGCGTTACGCGTTATGCGTTATGCGTTATGCGTTATGCGTTATGCGTTATGCGTTATGCGTTATGCGTTATGCGTTATGCGTTATGCGTTATGCGTTATGCGTTATGCGTTATGCGTTATGCGTTATGCGTTATGCGTTATGCGTTATGCGTTATGCGTTATGCGTTATGCGTTATGCGTTATGCGTTATGCGTTATGCGTTATGCGTTATGCGTTATGCGTTATGCGTTATGCGTTATGCGTTATGCGTTATGCGTTATGCGTTATGCGTTATGCGTTATGCGTTATGCGTTATGCGTTATGCGTTATGCGTTATGCGTTATGCGTTATGCGTTATGCGTTATGCGTTATGCGTTATGCGTTATGCGTTATGCGTTATGCGTTATGACTTTTGCATTATGCGTTATGCGTTATGCGTTATGCGTTATGCGTTATGCGTTATGCGTTATGGGCTATGCGTTATGCCTTATGGTTTATACGTTATGCGTTATGCGTTATGCGTTATGGGCTATGCGTTATGCCTTATGGTTTATACGTTATGCGTTATGCGTTATGCGTTATGAGTTTTGCGTTATGCGTTATGCGTTATGCGTTATGCGTTATGCGTTATGCGTTATGCGTTATGCGTTATGCGTTATGCGTTATGCGTTATGCGTTATGCGTTATGCGTTATGCGTTATGCGTTATGCGTTATGCGTTATGCGTTATGCGTTATGCGTTATGCGTTATGCGTTATGCGTTATGCGTTATGCGTTATGCGTTATGCGTTATGCGTTATGCGTTATGCGTTATGCGTTATGCGTTATGCGTTATGCGTTATGCGTTATGCGTTATGCGTTATGCGTTATGCGTTATGCGTTATGCGTTATGCGTTATGCGTTATGCGTTATGCGTTATGCGTTATGCGTTATGCGTTATGCGTTATGCGTTATGCGTTATGCGTTATGCGTTATGCGTTATGCGTTATGCGTTATGCGTTATGACTTTTGCATTATGCGTTATGCGTTATGACTTTTGCATTATGCGTTATGCGTTATGCGTTATGCGTTATGGGCTATGCGTTATGCCTTATGGTTTATACGTTATGCGTTATGCGTTATGCGTTATGAGTTTTGCGTTACGCGTTATGCGTTATGCGTTATGCGTTATGCGTTATGCGTTATGCGTTATGCGTTATGCGTTATGCGTTATGCGTTATGCGTTATGCGTTATGCGTTATGCGTTATGCGTTATGCGTTACGCGTTACGCGTTATGCGTTATGCGTTATGCGTTATGCGTTATGCGTTATGCGTTAGGCGTTATGCGTTATGCGTTATGCGTTATGCGTTATGCGTTATGCGTTATGCGTTATGCGTTACGCGTTACGCGTTATGCGTTATGCGTTATGCGTTATGCGTTATGCGTTATGCGTTATGCGTTATGCGTTATGCGTTATGCGTTATGCGTTATGCGTTATGCGTTATGCGTTATGCGTTATGCGTTATGCGTTATTCGTTATGCGTTATGCGTTGTGCGTTATGCGTTATGCGTTATGCGTTACGCGTTATGCGTTATGCGTTATGCGTTATGCGTTATGCGTTATGCGTTATGCGTTATGCGTTAAGCGTTACGCGTTACGCGTTACGCGTTACGCGTTATGCGTTATGCGTTATGCGTTATGCGTTATGCGTTATGCGTTATGCGTTATGCGTTATGCGTTATGCGTTATGCGTTATGCGTTATGCGTTATGCGTTACGCGTTATGCGTTATGCGTTATGCGTTATGCGTTATGCGTTATGCGTTATGCGTTATGCGTTATGCGTTATGCGTTATGCGTTACGCGTTATGCGTTATGCGTTATGCGTTATGCGTTACGCGTTACGCGTTATGCGTTATGCGTTATGCGTTATGCATTATGCGTTATGCGTTATGCGTTATGCGTTATGCGTTATGCGTTATGCGTTATGCGTTATGCGTTATGCGTTATGCGTTATGCGTTATGCGTTATGCGTTATGCGTTATGCGTTATGCGTTATGCGTTATGCGTTATGCGTTATGCGTTATGCGTTATGCGTTATGCGTTATGCGTTATGCGTTATGCGTTACGCGTTATGCGTTATGCGTTATGCGTTATGCGTTACGCGTTACGCGTTATGCGTTATGCGTTATGCGTTATGCGTTATGCGTTATGCGTTATGCGTTATGCGTTATGCGTTATGCGTTATGCGTTATGCGTAATGCGTTAAGCGTTATGCGATATGCGTTATGCGTTATGCGTTAATCGTTAAGCGTTATGCGTTATGCGCTATGCGGTATGCGTTATTCGTTATGCGTTATGCGTTATGCGTTATGCGTTATGCGTTATGCGTTATGCGTAATGCGTTATGCGTTATGCGTTATGCGTTATGCGTTATGCGTTATGCGTTATGCGTTATGCGTTATGCGTTATGCGTTATGCGTTATGCGTTATGCGTTATGCGTTATGCGTTAAGCGTTATGCGTTATGCGTTATGCGTTATGCGTTATGCGTTATGCGTTATGCGTTATGCGTTATGCGTTATGCGTTATGCGTTATGCGTTATGCGTTATGCGTTATGCGTTATGCGTTATGCGTTATGACTTTTGCATTATGCGTTATGCGTTATGCGTTATGCGTTATGCGTTATGCGTTATGGGCTATGCGTTATGCCTTATGGTTTATACGTTATGCGTTATGCGTTATGCGTTATGCGTTATGCGTTACGCGTTACGCGTTATGCGTTATGCGTTATGCGTTATGCGTTATGCGTTATGCGTTATGCGTTATGCGTTATGCGTTATGCGTTATGCGTTATGCGTTATGCGTTATGCGTTATGCGTTATGCGTTATGCGTTATGCGTTATGCGTTATGCGTTATGCGTTATGACTTTTGCATTATGCGTTATGCGTTATGCGTTATGCGTTATGCGTTATGGGCTATGCGTTATGCCTTATGGTTTATACGTTATGCGTTATGCGTTATGCGTTATGAGTTTTGCGTTACGCGTTATGCGTTATGCGTTATGCGTTATGCGTTATGCGTTACGCGTTATGCGTTATGCGTTATGCGTTATGCGTTATGCGTTATGCGTTATGCATTATGCGTTATGCGTTATGCGTTATGCGTTATGCGTTATGCGTTATGCGTTATGCGTTATGCGTTATGCGTTATGCGTTATGCGTTATGCGTTATGCGTTATGCGTTATGCGTTATGCGTTATGCGTTATGCGTTATGCGTTATGCGTTATGCGTTATGCGTTATGCGTTATGCGTTATGCGTTATGCGTTATGCGTTATGCGTTATGCGTTATGCGTTATGCGTTATGCGTTATGCGTTATGCGTTATGCGTTATGCGTTATACGTTATGCGTTATGCGTTATGCGTTATGCGTTATGCGTTATGCGTTATGCGTTATGCGTTATGCGTTATGCGTTATGCGTTACGCGTTACGCATTACGCGTTATGCGTTATGCGTTATGCGTTATGCGTTATGCGTTATGCGTTATGCGTTATGCGTTATGCGTTATGCGTTAGGCGTTATGCGTTATGCGTTACGCGTTATGCGTTATGCGTTATGCGTTATGCGTTATGCGTTATGCGTTATGCGTTATGCGTTATGCGTTATGCGTTATGCGTTATGCGTTATGCGTTATGCGTTACGCGTTACGCGTTACGCGTTATGCGTTATGCGTTATGCGTTATGCGTTATGCGTTATGCGTTATGCGTTATGCGTTATGCGTTAGGCGTTATGCGTTATGCGTTACGCGTTATGCGTTATGCGTTATGCGTTATGCGTTATGCGTTATGCGTTATGCGTTATGCGTTATGCGTTATGCGTTATGCGTTATGCGTTATGCGTTATGCGTTATGCGTTATGACTTTTGCATTATGCGTTATGCGTTATGCGTTATGCGTTATGCGTTATGGGCTATGCGTTATGCCTTATGGTTTATACGTTATGCGTTATGCGTTATGCGTTATGCGTTATGGGCTATGCGTTATGCCTTATGGTTTATACGTTATGCGTTATGCGTTATGCGTTATGAGTTTTGCGTTACGCGTTATGCGTTATGCGTTATGCGTTATGCGTTATGCGTTATGCGTTATGCGTTACGCGTTATGCGTTATGCGTTATGCGTTATGCGTTATGCGTTATGCGTTATGCGTTATGCGTTATGCGTTATGCGTTATGCGTTATGCGTTATGCGTTATGCGTTATGCGTTATGCGTTATGCGTTATGCGTTATGCGTTATGCGTTATGCGTTATGCGTTATGCGTTATGCGTTATGCGTTATGCGTTATGCGTTATGCGTTAGGCGTTATGCGTTATGCGTTATGCGTTATGCGTTATGCGTTATGCGTTATGCGTTATGCGTTATGCGTTATGCGTTACGCGTTATGCGTTATGCGTTATGCGTTATGCGTTATGCGTTATGCGTTATGCGTTATGCGTTACGCGTTACGCGTTATGCGTTATGCGTTATGCGTTATGCGTTATGCGTTATGCGTTATGCGTTATGCGTTATGCGTTATGCGTTATGCGTTATGCGTTATGCGTTATGCGTTATGCGTTATGCGTTATGCGTTATGCGTTATGCGTTATGCGTTATGCGTTATGACTTTTGCATTATGCGTTATGCGTTATGCGTTATGCGTTATGCGTTATGCGTTATGCGTTATGGGCTATGCGTTATGCCTTATGGTTTATACGTTATGCGTTATGCGTTATGCGTTATGAGTTTTGCGTTACGCGTTATGCGTTATGCGTTATGCGTTATGCGTTATGCGTTACGCGTTATGCGTTATGCGTTATGCGTTATGCGTTATGCGTTATGCGTTATGCGTTATGCGTTATGCGTTACGCGTTATGCGTTATGCGTTATGCGTTATGCGTTATGCGTTATGCGTTATGCGTTATGCGTTATGCGTTAGGCGTTATGCGTTATGCGTTACGCGTTATGCGTTATGCGTTATGCGTTATGCGTTATGCGTTATGCGTTATGCGTTATGCGTTATGCGTTATGCGTTATGCGTTATGCGTTATGCGTTATGCGTTATGCGTTATGCGTTATGCGTTATGCGTTATGACTTTTGCATTATGCGTTATGCGTTATGCGTTATGCGTTATGCGTTATGGGCTATGCGTTATGCCTTATGGTTTATACGTTATGCGTTATGCGTTATGCGTTATGCGTTATGGGCTATGCGTTATGCCTTATGGTTTATACGTTATGCGTTATGCGTTATGCGTTATGAGTTTTGCGTTACGCGTTATGCGTTATGCGTTATGCGTTATGCGTTATGCGTTATGCGTTATGCGTTACGCGTTATGCGTTATGCGTTATGCGTTATGCGTTATGCGTTATGCGTTATGCGTTATGCGTTATGCGTTATGCGTTATGCGTTATGCGTTATGCGTTATGCGTTATGCGTTATGCGTTATGCGTTATGCGTTATGCGTTATGCGTTATGCGTTATGCGTTATGCGTTATGCGTTATGCGTTATGCGTTATGCGTTATGCGTTATGCGTTATGCGTTATGCGTTAGGCGTTATGCGTTATGCGTTATGCGTTATGCGTTATGCGTTATGCGTTATGCGTTATGCGTTATGCGTTATGCGTTATGCGTTATGCGTTATGCGTTATGCGTTATGCGTTATGCCTTATGGTTTATACGTTATGCGTTATGCGTTATGCGTTATGAGTTTTGCGTTACGCGTTACGCGTTACGCGTTATGCGTTATGCGTTATGCGTTATGCGTTATGAGTTTTGCGTTACGCGTTATGCGTTATGCGTTATGCGTTATGCGTTATGCGTTATGCGTTATGCGTTATGCGTTACGCGTTATGCGTTATACGTTATGCGTTATGCGTTATGCGTTATGAGTTTTGCGTTACGCGTTATGCGTTATGCGTTATGCGTTATGCGTTATGCGTTATGTGTTACGCGTTATGCGTTATGCGTTATGCGTTATGCGTTACGCGTTATGCGTTACGCGTTATGCGTTATGCGTTATGCGTTATGCGTTATGCGTTATGCGTTATGCGTTATGCGTTATGCGTTATGCGTTATGCGTTATGCGTTATGCGTTATGCGTTATGCGTTATGCGTTATGCGTTATGCGTTATGCGTTATGCGTTATGCGTTATGCGTTATGCGTTATGCGTTATGCGTTATGCGTTATGCGTTATGCGTTATGCGTTATGCGTTATGCGTTATGCGTTATGCGTTATGCGTTATGCGTTATGCGTTATGCGTTATGCGTTATGCGTTATGCGTTATGCGTTATGCGTTATGCGTTATGCGTTATGCGTTATGCGTTATGCGTTATGCGTTATGCGTTATGCGTTATGCGTTATGCGTTATGCGTTATGCGTTATGCGTTATGCGTTATGCGTTATGCGTTATGCGTTATGCGTTACGCGTTATGCGTTATGCGTTATGCGTTATGCGTTACGCGTTACGCGTTATGCGTTATGCGTTACGCGTTATGCGTTATGCGTTATGCGTTATGCGTTATGCGTTATGCGTTATGCGTTATGCGTTATGCGTAATGCGTTAAGCGTTATGCAATATGCGTTATGCGTTATGCGTTAATCGTTAAGCGTTATGCGTTATGCGCTATGCGGTATGCGTTATTCGTTATGCGTTATGCGTTATGCGTTTTGCGTTATGCGTAATGCGTTATGCGTTATGCGTTATGCGTTATGCGTTATGCGTTATGCGTTATGCGTTATGCGTTATGCGTTATGCGTTATGCGTTATGCGTTATGCGTTATGCGTTATGCGTTATGCGTTATGCGTTATGCGTTATGCGTTATGCGTTATGCGTTATGCGTTATGCGTTTTGCGTTATGCGTTATGCGTTATGCGTTATGCGTTATGCGTTATGCGTTATGCGTTATGACTTTTGCATTATGCGTTATGCGTTATGCGTTATGCGTTATGCGTTATGCGTTAAGCGTTACGCGTTACGCGTTACGCGTTACGCGTTACGCGTTACGCGTTACGCGTTACGCGTTATGCGTTATGCGTTATGCGTTAAGCGTTATGCGTTATGCGTTATGCGTTATGCGTTATGCGTTATGCGTTATGCGTTATGCGTTATGCGTTATGCGTTATGCGTTATGCGTTATGCGTTATGCGTTATGCGTTATGCGTTATGCGTTATGAGTTATGCGTTATGCGTTATGCGTTATGCGTTATGCGTTATGCGTTATGCGTTATGCGTTATGCGTTATGCGTTATGCGTTATGCGTTATGCGTTATGCGTTATGCGTTATGCGTTATGCGTTATGCGTTATGCGTTATGCGTTATGCGTTATGCGTTATGCGTTATGCGTTATGCGTTATGCGTTATGCGTTATGCGTTATGCGTTATGCGTTATGCGTTATGCGTTATGCGTTATGCGTTATGCGTTATGCGTTATGCGTTATGCGTTATGCGTTATGCGTTATGCGTTATGCGTTATGCGTTATGCGTTATGCGTTATGCGTTATGCGTTATGCGTTATGCGTTATGCGTTATGCGTTACGCGTTACGCGTTATGCGTTATGCGTTATGCGTTATGCGTTATGCGTTATGCGTTATGCGTTATGCGTTATGCGTTATGCGTTATGCGTTATGCGTTACGCGTTACGCGTTACGCGTTATGCGTTATGCGTTATGCGTTATGCGTTATGCGTTATGCGTTATGCGTTATGCGTTATGCGTTAGGCGTTATGCGTTATGCGTTACGCGTTATGCGTTATGCGTTATGCGTTATGCGTTATGCGTTATGCGTTATGCGTTATGCGTTATGCGTTATGCGTTATGCGTTATGCGTTATGCGTTATGCGTTATGCGTTATGCGTTATGCGTTATGCGTTATGCGTTATGCGTTATGCGTTATGCGTTATGCGTTATGCGTTATGGGCTATGCGTTATACCTTATGGTTTATACGTTATGCGTTATGCGTTATGCGTTATGAGTTTTGCGTTACGCGTTATGCGTTATGCGTTATGCGTTATGCGTTATGCGTTACGCGTTATGCGTTATGCGTTATGCGTTATGCGTTATGCGTTATGCGTTATGCGTTATGCGTTATGCGTTATGCGTTATGCGTTATGCGTTATGCGTTATGCGTTATGCGTTATGCGTTATGCGTTATGCGTTATGCGTTATGCGTTATGCGTTATGCGTTATGCGTTATGCGTTATGCGTTATGCGTTATGCGTTATGCGTTATGCGTTATGCGTTATGCGTTATGCGTTATGCGTTATGCGTTATGCGTTATGCGTTATGCGTTATGCGTTATGCGTTATGCGTTATGCGTTATGCGTTATGCGTTATGCGTTATGCGTTATGCGTTATGCGTTATGCGTTATGCGTTATGCGTTATGCGTTATGCGTTATGCGTTATGCGTTATGCGTTATGCGTTATGCGTTATGCGTTACGCGTTACGCGTTACGCGTTATGCGTTATGCGTTATGCGTTATGCGTTATGCGTTATGCGTTATGCGTTATGCGTTATGCGTTAGGCGTTATGCGTTATGCGTTACGCGTTATGCGTTATGCGTTATGCGTTATGCGTTATGCGTTATGCGTTATGCGTTATGCGTTATGCGTTATGCGTTATGCGTTATGCGTTATGCGTTATGCGTTATGCGTTATGCGTTATGCGTTATGCGTTATGACTTTTGCATTATGCGTTATGCGTTATGCGTTATGCGTTATGCGTTATGGGCTATGCGTTATGCCTTATGGTTTATACGTTATGCGTTATGCGTTATGCGTTATGCGTTATGGGCTATGCGTTATGCCTTATGGTTTATACGTTATGCGTTATGCGTTATGCGTTATGAGTTTTGCGTTATGCGTTATGCGTTATGCGTTATGCGTTATGCGTTATGCGTTACGCGTTATGCGTTATGCGTTATGCGTTATGCGTTATGCGTTATGCGTTATGCGTTATGCGTTATGCGTTATGCGTTATGCGTTAAGCGTTACGCGTTACGCGTTACGCGTTACGCGTTACGCGTTACGCGTTACGCGTTATGCGTTATGCGTTATGCGTTATGCGTTATGCGTTATGCGTTATGCGTTATGCGTTATGCGTTATGCGTTATGCGTTATGCGTTATGCGTTATGCGTTATGCGTTATGCGTTATGCGTTATGCGTTATGCGTTATGAGTTATGCGTTATGCGTTATGCGTTATGCGTTATGCGTTATGCGTTATGCGTTATGCGTTATGCGTTATGCGTTATGCGTTATGCGTTATGCGTTATGCGTTATGCGTTATGCGTTATGCGTTATGCGTTATGCGTTATGCGTTATGCGTTATGCGTTATGCGTTATGCGTTATGCGTTATGCGTTATGCGTTATGCGTTATGCGTTATGCGTTATGCGTTATGCGTTATGCGTTATGCGTTATGCGTTATGCGTTATGCGTTATGCGTTATGCGTTACGCGTTATGCGTTATGCGTTATGCGTTATGCGTTACGCGTTACGCGTTATGCGTTATGCGTTATGCGTTATGCGTTATGCGTTATGCGTTATGCGTTATGCGTTATGCGTTATGCGTTATGCGTTATGCGTTACGCGTTACGCGTTACGCGTTATGCGTTATGCGTTATGCGTTATGCGTTATGCGTTATGCGTTATGCGTTATGCGTTATGCGTTAGGCGTTATGCGTTATGCGTTACGCGTTATGCGTTATGCGTTATGCGTTATGCGTTATGCGTTATGCGTTATGCGTTATGCGTTATGCGTTATGCGTTATGCGTTATGCGTTATGCGTTATGCGTTATGCGTTATGCGTTATGCGTTATGCGTTATGCGTTATGCGTTATGCGTTATGCGTTATGCGTTATGCGTTATGCGTTACGCGTTACGCGTTATGCGTTATGCGTTATGCGTTATGCGTTATGCGTTATGCGTTATGCGTTATGCGTTATGCGTTACGCGTTACGCGTTACGCGTTATGCGTTATGCGTTATGCGTTATGCGTTATGCGTTATGCGTTATGCGTTATGCGTTATGCGTTAGGCGTTATGCGTTATGCGTTACGCGTTATGCGTTATGCGTTATGCGTTATGCGTTATGCGTTATGCGTTATGCGTTATGCGTTATGCGTTATGCGTTATGCGTTATGCGTTATGCGTTATGCGTTATGCGTTATGCGTTATGCGTTATGCGTTATGCGTTATGCGTTATGGGCTATGCGTTATGCCTTATGGTTTATACGTTATGCGTTATGCGTTATGCGTTATGAGTTTTGCGTTACGCGTTATGCGTTATGCGTTATGCGTTATGCGTTATGCGTTACGCGTTATGCGTTATGCGTTATGCGTTATGCGTTATGCGTTATGCGTTATGCGTTATGCGTTATGCGTTATGCGTTATGCGTTATGCGTTATGCGTTATGCGTTATGCGTTATGCGTTATGCGTTATGCGTTATGCGTTATGCGTTATGCGTTATGCGTTATGCGTTATGCGTTATGCGTTATGCGTTATGCGTTATGCGTTATGCGTTATGCGTTATGCGTTATGCGTTATGCGTTATGCGTTATGCGTTATGCGTTATGCGTTATGCGTTATGCGTTATGCGTTATGCGTTATGCGTTATGCGTTATGCGTTATGCGTTATGCGTTATGCGTTATGCGTTATGCGTTATGCGTTATGCGTTATGCGTTATGCGTTATGCGTTATGCGTTATGCGTTATGCGTTATGCGTTATGCGTTATGCGTTACGCGTTACGCGTTACGCGTTATGCGTTATGCGTTATGCGTTATGCGTTATGCGTTATGCGTTATGCGTTATGCGTTATGCGTTAGGCGTTATGCGTTATGCGTTACGCGTTATGCGTTATGCGTTATGCGTTATGCGTTATGCGTTATGCGTTATGCGTTATGCGTTATGCGTTATGCGTTATGCGTTATGCGTTATGCGTTATGCGTTATGCGTTATGCGTTATGCGTTATGCGTTATGACTTTTGCATTATGCGTTATGCGTTATGCGTTATGCGTTATGCGTTATGGGCTATGCGTTATGCCTTATGGTTTATACGTTATGCGTTATGCGTTATGCGTTATGCGTTATGGGCTATGCGTTATGCCTTATGGTTTATACGTTATGCGTTATGCGTTATGCGTTATGAGTTTTGCGTTACGCGTTATGCGTTATGCGTTATGCGTTATGCGTTATGCGTTATGCGTTATGCGTTATGCGTTATGCGTTATGCGTTATGCGTTATGCGTTATGCGTTATGCGTTATGCGTTATGCGTTATGCGTTATGCGTTATGCGTTATGCGTTATGCGTTATGCGTTATGCGTTATGCGTTATGCGTTATGCGTTATGACTTTTGCATTATGCGTTATGCGTTATGCGTTATGCGTTATGCGTTATGGGCTATGCGTTATGCCTTATGGTTTATACGTTATGCGTTATGCGTTATGCGTTATGCGTTATGGGCTATGCGTTATGCCTTATGGTTTATACGTTATGCGTTATGCGTTATGCGTTATGAGTTTTGCGTTACGCGTTATGCGTTATGCGTTATGCGTTATGCGTTATGCGTTATGCGTTATGCGTTACGCGTTATGCGTTATGCGTTATGCGTTATGCGTTATGCGTTATGCGTTATGCGTTATGCGTTATGCGTTATGCGTTATGCGTTAAGCGTTACGCGTTACGCGTTATGCGTTATGCGTTATGCGTTATGCGTTATGCGTTATGCGTTATGCGTTATGCGTTATGCGTTATGCGTTATGAGTTATGCGTTATGCGTTATGCGTTATGCGTTATGCGTTATGCGTTATGCGTTATGCGTTATGCGTTATGCGTTATGCGTTATGCGTTATGCGTTATGCGTTATGCGTTATGCGTTATGCGTTATGCGTTATGCGTTATGCGTTATGCGTTATGCGTTATGCGTTATGCGTTACGCGTTACGCGTTACGCGTTATGCGTTATGCGTTATGCGTTATGCGTTATGCGTTATGCGTTATGCGTTATGCGTTATGCGTTAGGCGTTATGCGTTATGCGTTACGCGTTATGCGTTATGCGTTATGCGTTATGCGTTATGCGTTATGCGTTATGCGTTATGCGTTATGCGTTATGCGTTATGCGTTATGCGTTATGCGTTATGCGTTATGCGTTATGCGTTATGCGTTATGCGTTATGCGTTATGACTTTTGCATTATGCGTTATGCGTTATGCGTTATGCGTTATGCGTTATGGGCTATGCGTTATGCCTTATGGTTTATACGTTATGCGTTATGCGTTATGCGTTATGCGTTATGGGCTATGCGTTATGCCTTATGGTTTATACGTTATGCGTTATGCGTTATGCGTTATGAGTTTTGCGTTACGCGTTATGCGTTATGCGTTATGCGTTATGCGTTATGCGTTATGCGTTACGCGTTATGCGTTATGCGTTATGCGTTATGCGTTATGCGTTATGCGTTATGCGTTATGCGTTATGCGTTATGCGTTATGCGTTAAGCGTTACGCGTTACGCGTTACGCGTTACGCGTTACGCGTTACGCGTTACGCGTTACGCGTTATGCGTTATGCGTTATGCGTTAAGCGTTATGCGTTATGCGTTATGCGTTATGCGTTATGCGTTATGCGTTATGCGTTATGCGTTATGCGTTATGCGTTATGCGTTATGCGTTATGCGTTATGCGTTATGCGTTATGCGTTATGCGTTATGAGTTATGCGTTATGCGTTATGCGTTATGCGTTATGCGTTATGCGTTATGCGTTATGCGTTATGCGTTATGCGTTATGCGTTATGCGTTATGCGTTATGCGTTATGCGTTATGCGTTATGCGTTATGCGTTATGCGTTATGCGTTATGAGTTTTGCGTTACGCGTTATGCGTTATGCGTTATGCGTTATGCGTTATGCGTTACGCGTTACGCGTTATGCGTTATGCGTTATGCGTTATGCGTTATGCGTTATGCGCTATGCGTTACGCGTTATGCGTTACGCGTTATGCGTTATGCGTTATGCGTTATGCGTTATGCGTTATGCGTTATGCGTTATGCGTTATGCGTTATGCGTTATGCGTTATGCGTTATGCGTTATGCGTTATGCGTTATGCGTTATGCGTTACGCGTTACGCGTTACGCGTTATGCGTTATGCGTTATGCGTTATGCGTTATGCGTTATGCGTTATGCGTTATGCGTTATGCGTTATGCGTTAGGCGTTATGCGTTATGCGTTACGCGTTATGCGTTATGCGTTATGCGTTATGCGTTATGCGTTATGCGTTATGCGTTATGCGTTATGCGTTATGCGTTATGCGTTATGCGTTATGCGTTATGCGTTATGCGTTATGCGTTATGCGTTATGCGTTATGCGTTATGCGTTATGCGTTATGCGTTATGCGTTATGGGCTATGCGTTATGCCTTATGGTTTATACGTTATGCGTTATGCGTTATGCGTTATGAGTTTTGCGTTACGCGTTATGCGTTATGCGTTATGCGTTATGCGTTATGCGTTACGCGTTATGCGTTATGCGTTATGCGTTATGCGTTATGCGTTATGCGTTATGCGTTATGCGTTATGCGTTATGCGTTATGCGTTATGCGTTATGCGTTATGCGTTATGCGTTATGCGTTATGCGTTATGCGTTATGCGTTATGCGTTATGCGTTATGCGTTATGCGTTATGCGTTATGCGTTATGCGTTATGCGTTATGCGTTATGCGTTATGCGTTATGCGTTATGCGTTATGCGTTATGCGTTATGCGTTATGCGTTATGCGTTATGCGTTATGCGTTATGCGTTATGCGTTATGCGTTATGCGTTATGCGTTATGCGTTATGCGTTATGCGTTATGCGTTATGCGTTATGCGTTATGCGTTATGCGTTATGCGTTATGCGTTATGCGTTATGCGTTATGCGTTATGCGTTACGCGTTACGCGTTACGCGTTATGCGTTATGCGTTATGCGTTATGCGTTATGCGTTATGCGTTATGCGTTATGCGTTATGCGTTATGCGTTAGGCGTTATGCGTTATGCGTTACGCGTTATGCGTTATGCGTTATGCGTTATGCGTTATGCGTTATGCGTTATGCGTTATGCGTTATGCGTTATGCGTTATGCGTTATGCGTTATGCGTTATGCGTTATGCGTTATGCGTTATGCGTTATGCGTTATGACTTTTGCATTATGCGTTATGCGTTATGCGTTATGCGTTATGCGTTATGGGCTATGCGTTATGCCTTATGGTTTATACGTTATGCGTTATGCGTTATGCGTTATGCGTTATGGGCTATGCGTTATGCCTTATGGTTTATACGTTATGCGTTATGCGTTATGCGTTATGAGTTTTGCGTTACGCGTTATGCGTTATGCGTTATGCGTTATGCGTTATGCGTTATGCGTTATGCGTTACGCGTTATGCGTTATGCGTTATGCGTTATGCGTTATGCGTTATGCGTTATGCGTTATGCGTTATGCGTTATGCGTTATGCGTTATGCGTTATGCGTTATGCGTTATGCGTTATGCGTTATGCGTTATGCGTTATGCGTTATGCGTTATGCGTTATGCGTTATGCGTTATGCGTTATGCGTTATGCGTTATGCGTTATGCGTTATGCGTTAGGCGTTATGCGTTATGCGTTATGCGTTATGCGTTATGCGTTATGCGTTATGCGTTATGCGTTATGCGTTATGCGTTATGCGTTATGCGTTATGCGTTATGCGTTATGCGTTATGCGTTATGCGTTATGCGTTATGCGTTATGCGTTATGCGTTATGCGTTATGCGTTATGCGTTATGCGTTATGCGTTATGCGTTATGCGTTATGCGTTATGCGTTATGCGTTATGCGTTATGACTTTTGCATTATGCGTTATGCGTTATGCGTTATGCGTTATGCGTTATGGGCTATGCGTTATGCCTTATGGTTTATACGTTATGCGTTATGCGTTATGAGTTTTGCGTTACGCGTTATGCGTTATGCGTTATGCGTTATGCGTTATGCGTTACGCGTTACGCGTTATGCGTTATGCGTTATGCGTTATGCGTTATGCGTTATGCGCTATGCGTTACGCGTTATGCGTTACGCGTTATGCGTTATGCGTTATGCGTTATGCGTTATGCGTTATGCGTTATGCGTTATGCGTTATGCGTTATGCGTTATGCGTTATGCGTTATGCGTTATGCGTTATGCGTTATGCGTTATGCGTTATGCGTTATGCGTTATGCGTTATGCGTTATGCGTTATGCGTTATGCGTTATGCGTTACGCGTTATGCGTTATGCGTTATGCGTTATGCGTTACGCGTTACGCGTTACGCGTTATGCGTTATGCGTTATGCGTTATGCGTTATGCGTTATGCGTTATGCGTTATGCGTTATGCGTTATGCGTTATGCGTTATGCGTTATGCGTTATGCGTTATGCGTTATGCGTTATGCGTTATGCGTTATGCGTTATGCGTTATGCGTTATGCGTTATGCGTTATGCGTTATGCGTTATGCGTTATGCGTTATGCGTTATGCGTTAATCGTTAAGCGTTATGCGTTATGCGCTATGCGGTATGCGTTATTCGTTATGCGTTATGCGTTATGCGTTATGCGTTATGCGTAATGCGTTATGCGTTATGCGTTATGCGTTATGCGTTATGCGTTATGCGTTATGCGTTATGCGTTATGCGTTATGCGTTATGCGTTATGCGTTATGCGTTATGCGTTATGCGTTATGCGTTAAGCGTTATGCGTTATGCGTTATGCGTTATGCGTTATGCGTTATGCGTTATGCGTTATGCGTTATGCGTTATGCGTTATGCGTTATGCGTTATGCGTTATGCGTTATGCGTTATGCGTTTAGCGTTATGCGTTATGCGTTATGCGTTATGACTTTTGCATTATGCGTTATGCGTTATGCGTTATGCGTTATGCGTTATGCGTTATGGGCTATGCGTTATGCCTTATGGTTTATACGTTATGCGTTATGCGTTATGCGTTATGAGTTTGGCGTTACGCGTTATGCGTCATGCGTTATGCGTTATGCGTTATGCGTTATGCGTTACGCGTTATGCGTTATGCGTTATGCGTTATGCGTTATGCGTTATGCGTTATGCGTTATGCGTTACGCGTTACGCGTTATGCGTTATGCGTTATGCGTTATGCGTTATGCGTTATGCGTTATGCGTTATGCGTTATGCGTTATGCGTTATGCGTTATGCGTTATGCGTTATGCGTTATGCGTTATGCGTTATGCGTTATGACTTTTGCATTATGCGTTATGCGTTATGCGTTATGCGTTATGCGTTATGGGCTATGCGTTATGCCTTATGGTTTATACGTTATGCGTTATGCGTTATGCGTTATGAGTTTTGCGTTACGCGTTATGCGTTATGCGTTATGCGTTATGCGTTATGCGTTATGCGTTATGCGTTACGCGTTATGCGTTATGCGTTATGCGTTATGCGTTATGCGTTATGCGTTATGCGTTATGCGTTATGCGTTATGCGTTATGCGTTATGCGTTATGCGTTATGCGTTATGCGTTATGCGTTATGCGTTATGCGTTATGCGTTATGCGTTATGCGTTATGCGTTATGCGTTATGCGTTATGCGTTATGCGTTATGCGTTATGCGTTATGACTTTTGCATTATGCGTTATGCGTTATGCGTTATGCGTTATGCGTTATGGGCTATGCGTTATGCCTTATGGTTTATACGTTATGCGTTATGCGTTATGCGTTATGCGTTATGGGCTATGCGTTATGCCTTATGGTTTATACGTTATGCGTTATGCGTTATGCGTTATGAGTTTTGCGTTACGCGTTATGCGTTATGCGTTATGCGTTATGCGTTATGCGTTATGCGTTACGCGTTATGCGTTATGCGTTATGCGTTATGCGTTATGCGTTATGCGTTATGCGTTATGCGTTATGCGTTATGCGTTATGCGTTAAGCGTTACGCGTTACGCGTTACGCGTTACGCGTTACGCGTTACGCGTTATGCGTTATGCGTTATGCGTTAAGCGTTATGCGTTATGCGTTATGCGTTATGCGTTATGCGTTATGCGTTATGCGTTATGCGTTATGCGTTATGCGTTATGCGTTATGCGTTATGCGTTATGCGTTATGCGTTATGCGTTACGCGTTACGCGTTATGCGTTATGCGTTATGCGTTATGCGTTATGCGTTATGCGTTATGCGTTATGCGTTATGCGTTATGCGTTATGCGTTATGCGTTATGCGTTATGCGTTATGCGTTATGCGTTATGCGTTACGCGTTATGCGTTATGCGTTATGCGTTATGGGCTATGCGTTATGCCTTATGGTTTATACGTTATGCGTTATGCGTTATGCGTTATGAGTTTGGCGTTACGCGTTATGCGTCATGCGTTATGCGTTATGCGTTATGCGTTATGCGTTACGCGTTATGCGTTATGCGTTATGCGTTATGCGTTATGCGTTATGCGTTATGCGTTATGCGTTACGCGTTACGCGTTATGCGTTATGCGTTATGCGTTATGCGTTATGCGTTATGCGTTATGCGTTATGCGTTATGCGTTATGCGTTATGCGTTATGCGTTATGCGTTATGCGTTATGCGTTATGCGTTATGCGTTATGACTTTTGCATTATGCGTTATGCGTTATGCGTTATGCGTTATGCGTTATGGGCTATGCGTTATGCCTTATGGTTTATACGTTATGCGTTATGCGTTATGCGTTATGAGTTTTGCGTTACGCGTTATGCGTTATGCGTTATGCGTTATGCGTTATGCGTTATGCGTTATGCGTTACGCGTTATGCGTTATGCGTTATGCGTTATGCGTTATGCGTTATGCGTTATGCGTTATGCGTTATGCGTTATGCGTTATGCGTTATGCGTTATGCGTTATGCGTTATGCGTTATGCGTTATGCGTTATGCGTTATGCGTTATGCGTTATGCGTTATGCGTTATGCGTTATGCGTTATGCGTTATGCGTTATGCGTTATGCGTTATGACTTTTGCATTATGCGTTATGCGTTATGCGTTATGCGTTATGCGTTATGGGCTATGCGTTATGCCTTATGGTTTATACGTTATGCGTTATGCGTTATGCGTTATGCGTTATGGGCTATGCGTTATGCCTTATGGTTTATACGTTATGCGTTATGCGTTATGCGTTATGAGTTTTGCGTTACGCGTTATGCGTTATGCGTTATGCGTTATGCGTTATGCGTTATGCGTTACGCGTTATGCGTTATGCGTTATGCGTTATGCGTTATGCGTTATGCGTTATGCGTTATGCGTTATGCGTTATGCGTTATGCGTTATGCGTTAAGCGTTACGCGTTACGCGTTACGCGTTACGCGTTACGCGTTACGCGTTATGCGTTATGCGTTATGCGTTAAGCGTTATGCGTTATGCGTTATGCGTTATGCGTTATGCGTTATGCGTTATGCGTTATGCGTTATGCGTTATGCGTTATGCGTTATGCGTTATGCGTTATGCGTTATGCGTTATGCGTTATGCGTTATGCGTTATGAGTTATGCGTTATGCGTTATGCGTTATGCGTTATGCGTTATGCGTTATGCGTTATGCGTTATGCGTTATGCGTTATGCGTTATGCGTTATGCGTTATGCGTTATGCGTTATGCGTTATGCGTTATGCGTTATGCGTTATGAGTTTTGCGTTACGCGTTATGCGTTATGCGTTATGCGTTATGCGTTATGCGTTACGCGTTACGCGTTATGCGTTATGCGTTATGCGTTATGCGTTATGCGTTATGCGCTATGCGTTACGCGTTATGCGTTACGCGTTATGCGTTATGCGTTATGCGTTATGCGTTATGCGTTATGCGTTATGCGTTATGCGTTATGACTTTTGCATTATGCGTTATGCGTTATGCGTTATGCGTTATGCGTTATGGGCTATGCGTTATGCCTTATGGTTTATACGTTATGCGTTATGCGTTATGCGTTATGAGTTTTGCGTTACGCGTTATGCGTTATGCGTTATGCGTTATGCGTTATGCGTTATGCGTTATGCGTTACGCGTTATGCGTTATGCGTTATGCGTTATGCGTTATGCGTTATGCGTTATGCGTTATGCGTTATGCGTTATGCGTTATGCGTTATGCGTTATGCGTTATGCGTTATGCGTTATGCGTTATGCGTTATGCGTTATGCGTTATGCGTTATGCGTTATGCGTTATGCGTTATGCGTTATGCGTTATGCGTTATGCGTTATGCGTTATGCGTTATGACTTTTGCATTATGCGTTATGCGTTATGCGTTATGCGTTATGCGTTATGGGCTATGCGTTATGCCTTATGGTTTATACGTTATGCGTTATGCGTTATGCGTTATGCGTTATGGGCTATGCGTTATGCCTTATGGTTTATACGTTATGCGTTATGCGTTATGCGTTATGAGTTTTGCGTTACGCGTTATGCGTTATGCGTTATGCGTTATGCGTTATGCGTTATGCGTTACGCGTTATGCGTTATGCGTTATGCGTTATGCGTTATGCGTTATGCGTTATGCGTTATGCGTTATGCGTTATGCGTTATGCGTTAAGCGTTACGCGTTACGCGTTACGCGTTACGCGTTACGCGTTACGCGTTATGCGTTATGCGTTATGCGTTAAGCGTTATGCGTTATGCGTTATGCGTTATGCGTTATGCGTTATGCGTTATGCGTTATGCGTTATGCGTTATGCGTTATGCGTTATGCGTTATGCGTTATGCGTTATGCGTTATGCGTTATGCGTTATGCGTTATGAGTTATGCGTTATGCGTTATGCGTTATGCGTTATGCGTTATGCGTTATGAGTTTTGCGTTACGCGTTATGCGTTATGCGTTATGCGTTATGCGTTATGCGTTATGCGTTACGCGTTATGCGTTATGCGTTATGCGTTATGCGTTATGCGTTATGCGTTATGCGTTATGCGTTATGCGTTATGCGTTATGCGTTAAGCGTTACGCGTTACGCGTTACGCGTTACGCGTTACGCGTTACGCGTTACGCGTTACGCGTTATGCGTTATGCGTTATGCGTTAAGCGTTATGCGTTATGCGTTATGCGTTATGCGTTATGCGTTATGCGTTATGCGTTATGCGTTATGCGTTATGCGTTATGCGTTATGCGTTATGCGTTATGCGTTATGCGTTATGCGTTATGCGTTATGCGTTATGAGTTATGCGTTATGCGTTATGCGTTATGCGTTATGCGTTATGCGTTATGCGTTATGCGTTATGCGTTATGCGTTATGCGTTATGCGTTATGCGTTATGCGTTATGCGTTATGCGTTATGCGTTATGCGTTATGCGTTATGAGTTTTGCGTTACGCGTTATGCGTTATGCGTTATGCGTTATGCGTTATGCGTTACGCGTTACGCGTTATGCGTTATGCGTTATGCGTTATGCGTTATGCGTTATGCGCTATGCGTTACGCGTTATGCGTTACGCGTTATGCGTTATGCGTTATGCGTTATGCGTTATGCGTTATGCGTTATGCGTTATGCGTTATGCGTTATGCGTTATGCGTTATGCGTTATGCGTTATGCGTTATGCGTTATGCGTTATGCGTTACGCGTTACGCGTTACGCGTTATGCGTTATGCGTTATGCGTTATGCGTTATGCGTTATGCGTTATGCGTTATGCGTTATGCGTTAGGCGTTATGCGTTATGCGTTACGCGTTATGCGTTATGCGTTATGCGTTATGCGTTATGCGTTATGCGTTATGCGTTATGCGTTATGCGTTATGCGTTATGCGTTATGCGTTATGCGTTATGCGTTATGCGTTATGCGTTATGCGTTATGCGTTATGCGTTATGCGTTATGCGTTATGCGTTATGCGTTATGGGCTATGCGTTATGCCTTATGGTTTATACGTTATGCGTTATGCGTTATGCGTTATGAGTTTTGCGTTACGCGTTATGCGTTATGCGTTATGCGTTATGCGTTATGCGTTACGCGTTATGCGTTATGCGTTATGCGTTATGCGTTATGCGTTATGCGTTATGCGTTATGCGTTATGCGTTATGCGTTATGCGTTATGCGTTATGCGTTATGCGTTATGCGTTATGCGTTATGCGTTATGCGTTATGCGTTATGCGTTATGCGTTATGCGTTATGCGTTATGCGTTATGCGTTATGCGTTATGCGTTATGCGTTATGCGTTATGCGTTATGCGTTATGCGTTATGCGTTATGCGTTATGCGTTATGCGTTATGCGTTATGCGTTATGCGTTATGCGTTATGCGTTATGCGTTATGCGTTATGCGTTATGCGTTATGCGTTATGCGTTATGCGTTATGCGTTATGCGTTATGCGTTATGCGTTATGCGTTATGCGTTATGCGTTATGCGTTATGCGTTATGCGTTATGCGTTATGCGTTATGCGTTACGCGTTACGCGTTACGCGTTACGCGTTATGCGTTATGCGTTATGCGTTATGCGTTATGCGTTATGCGTTATGCGTTATGCGTTATGCGTTAGGCGTTATGCGTTATGCGTTACGCGTTATGCGTTATGCGTTATGCGTTATGCGTTATGCGTTATGCGTTATGCGTTATGCGTTATGCGTTATGCGTTATGCGTTATGCGTTATGCGTTATGCGTTATGCGTTATGCGTTATGCGTTATGCGTTATGCGTTATGACTTTTGCATTATGCGTTATGCGTTATGCGTTATGCGTTATGCGTTATGGGCTATGCGTTATGCCTTATGGTTTATACGTTATGCGTTATGCGTTATGCGTTATGGGCTATGCGTTATGCCTTATGGTTTATACGTTATGCGTTATGCGTTATGCGTTATGAGTTTTGCGTTACGCGTTATGCGTTATGCGTTATGCGTTATGCGTTATGCGTTATGCGTTATGCGTTATGCGTTATGCGTTATGCGTTATGCGTTATGCGTTATGCGTTATGCGTTATGCGTTATGCGTTATGCGTTATGCGTTATGCGTTATGCGTTATGCGTTATGCGTTATGCGTTATGCGTTATGCGTTATGCGTTATGCGTTATGCGTTATGCGTTATGCGTTATGCGTTATGCGTTATGCGTTATGCGTTAGGCGTTATGCGTTATGCGTTATGCGTTATGCGTTATGCGTTATGCGTTATGCGTTATGCGTTATGCGTTATGCGTTATGCGTTATGCGTTATGCGTTATGCGTTATGCGTTATGCGTTATGCGTTATGCGTTATGCGTTATGCGTTATGCGTTATGCGTTATGCGTTATGCGTTATGCGTTATGCGTTATGCGTTATGCGTTATGCGTTATGCGTTATGCGTTATGACTTTTGCATTATGCGTTATGCGTTATGCGTTATGCGTTATGGGCTATGCGTTATGCCTTATGGTTTATACGTTATGCGTTATGCGTTATGAGTTTTGCGTTACGCGTTATGCGTTATGCGTTATGCGTTATGCGTTATGCGTTACGCGTTACGCGTTATGCGTTATGCGTTATGCGTTATGCGTTATGCGTTATGCGCTATGCGTTACGCGTTATGCGTTACGCGTTATGCGTTATGCGTTATGCGTTATGCGTTATGCGTTATGCGTTATGCGTTATGCGTTATGCGTTATGCGTTATGCGTTATGCGTTATGCGTTATGCGTTATGCGTTATGCGTTATGCGTTATGCGTTATGCGTTATGCGTTATGCGTTATGCGTTATGCGTTACGCGTTATGCGTTATGCGTTATGCGTTATGCGTTACGCGTTACGCGTTACGCGTTATGCGTTATGCGTTATGCGTTATGCGTTATGCGTTATGCGTTATGCGTTATGCGTTATGCGTTATGCGTTATGCGTTATGCGTTATGCGTTATGCGTTATGCGTTATGCGTTATGCGTTATGCGTTATGCGTTATGCGTTATGCGTTATGCGTTATGCGTTATGCGTTATGCGTTATGCGTTATGCGTTAATCGTTAAGCGTTATGCGTTATGCGCTATGCGGTATGCGTTATTCGTTATGCGTTATGCGTTATGCGTTATGCGTTATGCGTAATGCGTTATGCGTTATGCGTTATGCGTTATGCGTTATGCGTTATGCGTTATGCGTTATGCGTTATGCGTTATGCGTTATGCGTTATGCGTTATGCGTTATGCGTTATGCGTTATGCGTTATGCGTTATGCGTTATGCGTTATGCGTTATGCGTTATGCGTTATGCGTTATGCGTTATGACTTTTGCATTATGCGTTATGCGTTATGCGTTATGCGTTATGCGTTATGCGTTATGGGCTATGCGTTATGCCTTATGGTTTATACGTTATGCGTTATGCGTTATGCGTTATGAGTTTGGCGTTACGCGTTATGCGTCATGCGTTATGCGTTATGCGTTATGCGTTATGCGTTACGCGTTATGCGTTATGCGTTATGCGTTATGCGTTATGCGTTATGCGTTATGCGTTATGCGTTACGCGTTACGCGTTATGCGTTATGCGTTATGCGTTATGCGTTATGCGTTATGCGTTATGCGTTATGCGTTATGCGTTATGCGTTATGCGTTATGCGTTATGCGTTATGCGTTATGCGTTATGCGTTATGCGTTATGCGTTATGCGTTATGCGTTATGCGTTATGACTTTTGCATTATGCGTTATGCGTTATGCGTTATGCGTTATGCGTTATGGGCTATGCGTTATGCCTTATGGTTTATACGTTATGCGTTATGCGTTATGCGTTATGAGTTTTGCGTTACGCGTTATGCGTTATGCGTTATGCGTTATGCGTTATGCGTTATGCGTTATGCGTTACGCGTTATGCGTTATGCGTTATGCGTTATGCGTTATGCGTTATGCGTTATGCGTTATGCGTTATGCGTTATGCGTTATGCGTTATGCGTTATGCGTTATGCGTTATGCGTTATGCGTTATGCGTTATGCGTTATGCGTTATGCGTTATGCGTTATGCGTTATGCGTTATGCGTTATGCGTTATGCGTTATGCGTTATGCGTTATGCGTTATGCGTTATGCGTTATGCGTTATGCGTTATGCGTTATGCGTTATGCGTTATGCGTTATGCGTTATGCGTTATGCGTTATGCGTTATGCGTTATGCGTTATGCGTTATGCGTTATGCGTTATGCGTTATGCGTTATGCGTTATGCGTTACGCGTTATGCGTTATGCGTTATGCGTTATGCGTTATGCGTTACGCGTTACGCGTTATGCGTTATGCGTTATGCGTTATGCGTTATGCGTTATGCGCTATGCGTTACGCGTTATGCGTTACGCGTTATGCGTTATGCGTTATGCGTTATGCGTTATGCGTTATGCGTTATGCGTTATGCGTTATGCGTTATGCGTTATGCGTTATGCGTTATGCGTTATGCGTTATGCGTTATGCGTTATGCGTTATGCGTTATGCGTTATGCGTTATGCGTTATGCGTTATGCGTTATGCGTTACGCGTTATGCGTTATGCGTTATGCGTTATGCGTTACGCGTTACGCGTTACGCGTTATGCGTTATGCGTTATGCGTTATGCGTTATGCGTTATGCGTTATGCGTTATGCGTTATGCGTTATGCGTTATGCGTTATGCGTTATGCGTTATGCGTTATGCGTTATGCGTTATGCGTTATGCGTTATGCGTTATGCGTTATGCGTTATGCGTTATGCGTTATGCGTTATGCGTTATGCGTTATGCGTTATGCGTTAATCGTTAAGCGTTATGCGTTATGCGCTATGCGTTATGCGTTATGCGTTATGCGTTATGCGTTATGCGTTATGCGTTATGCGTTATGCGTTATGCGTTATGCGTTATGCGTTATGCGTTATGCGTTATGCGTTTTGCGTTATGCGTTATGCGTTATGCGTTATGCGTTATGCGTTATGCGTTATGCGTTATGACTTTTGCATTATGCGTTATGCGTTATGCGTTATGCGTTATGCGTTATGCGTTATGCGTTATGCGTTATGCGTTATGCGTTATGCGTTATGCGTTATGCGTTATGCGTTATGCGTTATGCGTTATGCGTTATGCGTTATGCGTTATGCGTTATGCGTTATGCGTTACGCGTTATGCGTTATGCGTTATGCGTTATGCGTTACGCGTTACGCGTTATGCGTTATGCGTTACGCGTTATGCGTTATGCGTTATGCGTTATGCGTTATGCGTTATGCGTTATGCGTTATGCGTTATGCGTAATGCGTTAAGCGTTATGCAATATGCGTTATGCGTTATGCGTTAATCGTTAAGCGTTATGCGTTATGCGCTATGCGGTATGCGTTATTCGTTATGCGTTATGCGTTATGCGTTTTGCGTTATGCGTAATGCGTTATGCGTTATGCGTTATGCGTTATGCGTTATGCGTTATGCGTTATGCGTTATGCGTTATGCGTTATGCGTTATGCGTTATGCGTTATGCGTTATGCGTTATGCGTTATGCGTTATGCGTTATGCGTTATGCGTTATGCGTTATGCGTTATGCGTTATGCGTTATGCGTTATGCGTTATGCGTTATGCGTTTTGCGTTATGCGTTATGCGTTATGCGTTATGCGTTATGCGTTATGCGTTATGCGTTATGACTTTTGCATTATGCGTTATGCGTTATGCGTTATGCGTTATGCGTTATGCGTTAAGCGTTACGCGTTACGCGTTACGCGTTACGCGTTACGCGTTACGCGTTACGCGTTACGCGTTATGCGTTATGCGTTATGCGTTAAGCGTTATGCGTTATGCGTTATGCGTTATGCGTTATGCGTTATGCGTTATGCGTTATGCGTTATGCGTTATGCGTTATGCGTTATGCGTTATGCGTTATGCGTTATGCGTTATGCGTTATGCGTTATGCGTTATGAGTTATGCGTTATGCGTTATGCGTTATGCGTTATGCGTTATGCGTTATGCGTTATGCGTTATGCGTTATGCGTTATGCGTTATGCGTTATGCGTTATGCGTTATGAGTTATGCGTTATGCGTTATGCGTTATGCGTTATGCGTTATGCGTTATGCGTTATGCGTTATGCGTTATGCGTTATGCGTTATGCGTTATGCGTTATGCGTTATGCGTTATGCGTTATGCGTTATGCGTTATGCGTTATGCGTTATGCGTTATGCGTTATGCGTTATGCGTTATGCGTTATGCGTTATGCGTTATGCGTTATGCGTTATGCGTTATGCGTTATGCGTTATGCGTTATGCGTTATGCGTTATGCGTTATGCGTTATGCGTTACGCGTTACGCGTTATGCGTTATGCGTTATGCGTTATGCGTTATGCGTTATGCGTTATGCGTTATGCGTTATGCGTTATGCGTTATGCGTTATGCGTTACGCGTTACGCGTTACGCGTTATGCGTTATGCGTTATGCGTTATGCGTTATGCGTTATGCGTTATGCGTTATGCGTTATGCGTTATGGGCTATGCGTTATGCCTTATGGTTTATACGTTATGCGTTATGCGTTATGCGTTATGAGTTTTGCGTTACGCGTTATGCGTTATGCGTTATGCGTTATGCGTTATGCGTTACGCGTTATGCGTTATGCGTTATGCGTTATGCGTTATGCGTTATGCGTTATGCGTTATGCGTTATGCGTTATGCGTTATGCGTTATGCGTTATGCGTTATGCGTTATGCGTTATGCGTTATGCGTTATGCGTTATGCGTTATGCGTTATGCGTTATGCGTTATGCGTTATGCGTTATGCGTTATGCGTTATGCGTTATGCGTTATGCGTTATGCGTTATGCGTTATGCGTTATGCGTTATGCGTTATGCGTTATGCGTTATGCGTTATGCGTTATGCGTTATGCGTTATGCGTTATGCGTTATGCGTTATGCGTTATGCGTTATGCGTTATGCGTTATGCGTTATGCGTTATGCGTTATGCGTTATGCGTTATGCGTTATGCGTTATGCGTTATGCGTTATGCGTTATGCGTTATGCGTTATGCGTTATGCGTTATGCGTTACGCGTTACGCGTTACGCGTTATGCGTTATGCGTTATGCGTTATGCGTTATGCGTTATGCGTTATGCGTTATGCGTTATGCGTTAGGCGTTATGCGTTATGCGTTACGCGTTATGCGTTATGCGTTATGCGTTATGCGTTATGCGTTATGCGTTATGCGTTATGCGTTATGCGTTATGCGTTATGCGTTATGCGTTATGCGTTATGCGTTATGCGTTATGCGTTATGCGTTATGCGTTATGACTTTTGCATTATGCGTTATGCGTTATGCGTTATGCGTTATGCGTTATGGGCTATGCGTTATGCCTTATGGTTTATACGTTATGCGTTATGCGTTATGCGTTATGCGTTATGGGCTATGCGTTATGCCTTATGGTTTATACGTTATGCGTTATGCGTTATGCGTTATGAGTTTTGCGTTACGCGTTATGCGTTATGCGTTATGCGTTATGCGTTATGCGTTATGCGTTATGCGTTACGCGTTATGCGTTATGCGTTATGCGTTATGCGTTATGCGTTATGCGTTATGCGTTATGCGTTATGCGTTATGCGTTATGCGTTAAGCGTTACGCGTTACGCGTTACGCGTTACGCGTTACGCGTTACGCGTTACGCGTTACGCGTTATGCGTTATGCGTTAAGCGTTATGCGTTATGCGTTATGCGTTATGCGTTATGCGTTATGCGTTATGCGTTATGCGTTATGCGTTATGCGTTATGCGTTATGCGTTATGCGTTATGCGTTATGCGTTATGCGTTATGCGTTATGAGTTATGCGTTATGCGTTATGCGTTATGCGTTATGCGTTATGCGTTATGCGTTATGCGTTATGCGTTATGCGTTATGCGTTATGCGTTATGCGTTATGCGTTATGCGTTATGCGTTATGCGTTATGCGTTATGCGTTATGCGTTATGCGTTATGCGTTATGCGTTATGCGTTATGCGTTATGCGTTATGCGTTATGCGTTATGCGTTATGCGTTATGCGTTATGCGTTATGCGTTATGCGTTATGCGTTATGCGTTATGCGTTATGCGTTATGCGTTATGCGTTATGCGTTATGCGTTATGCGTTATGCGTTATGCGTTATGCGTTATGCGTTACGCGTTACGCGTTATGCGTTATGCGTTATGCGTTATGCGTTATGCGTTATGCGTTATGCGTTATGCGTCATGCGTTATGCGTTATGCGTTATGCGTTACGCGTTACGCGTTACGCGTTATGCGTTATGCGTTATGCGTTATGCGTTATGCGTTATGCGTTATGCGTTATGCGTTATGCGTTAGGCGTTATGCGTTATGCGTTACGCGTTATGCGTTATGCGTTATGCGTTATGCGTTATGCGTTATGCGTTATGCGTTATGCGTTATGCGTTATGCGTTATGCGTTATGCGTTATGCGTTATGCGTTATGCGTTATGCGTTATGCGTTATGCGTTATGCGTTATGCGTTATGGGCTATGCGTTATGCCTTATGGTTTATACGTTATGCGTTATGCGTTATGCGTTATGAGTTTTGCGTTACGCGTTATGCGTTATGCGTTATGCGTTATGCGTTATGCGTTACGCGTTATGCGTTATGCGTTATGCGTTATGCGTTATGCGTTATGCGTTATGCGTTATGCGTTATGCGTTATGCGTTATGCGTTATGCGTTATGCGTTATGCGTTATGCGTTATGCGTTATGCGTTATGCGTTATGCGTTACGCGTTATGCGTTATGCGTTATGCGTTACGCGTTACGCGTTACGCGTTATGCGTTATGCGTTATGCGTTATGCGTTATGCGTTATGCGTTATGCGTTATGCGTTATGCGTTAGGCGTTATGCGTTATGCGTTACGCGTTATGCGTTATGCGTTATGCGTTATGCGTTATGCGTTATGCGTTATGCGTTATGCGTTATGCGTTATGCGTTATGCGTTATGCGTTATGCGTTATGCGTTATGCGTTATGCGTTATGCGTTATGCGTTATGCGTTATGCGTTATGCGTTATGCGTTATGACTTTTGCATTATGCGTTATGCGTTATGCGTTATGCGTTATGGGCTATGCGTTATGCCTTATGGTTTATACGTTATGCGTTATGCGTTATGCGTTATGCGTTATGGGCTATGCGTTATGCCTTATGGTTTATACGTTATGCGTTATGCGTTATGCGTTATGAGTTTTGCGTTACGCGTTATGCGTTATGCGTTATGCGTTATGCGTTATGCGTTATGCGTTATGCGTTACGCGTTATGCGTTATGCGTTATGCGTTATGCGTTATGCGTTATGCGTTATGCGTTATGCGTTATGCGTTATGCGTTATGCGTTATGCGTTATGCGTTATGCGTTATGCGTTATGCGTTATGCGTTATGCGTTATGCGTTATGCGTTATGCGTTATGCGTTATGCGTTATGCGTTATGCGTTATGCGTTATGCGTTATGCGTTATGCGTTAGGCGTTATGCGTTATGCGTTATGCGTTATGCGTTATGCGTTATGCGTTATGCGTTATGCGTTATGCGTTATGCGTTATGCGTTATGCGTTATGCGTTATGCGTTATGCGTTATGCGTTATGCGTTATGCGTTATGCGTTATGCGTTATGCGTTATGCGTTATGCGTTATGCGTTATGCGTTATGCGTTATGCGTTATGCGTTATGCGTTATGCGTTATGACTTTTGCATTATGCGTTATGCGTTATGCGTTATGCGTTATGGGCTATGCGTTATGCCTTATGGTTTATACGTTATGCGTTATGCGTTATGAGTTTTGCGTTACGCGTTATGCGTTATGCGTTATGCGTTATGCGTTATGCGTTACGCGTTACGCGTTATGCGTTATGCGTTATGCGTTATGCGTTATGCGTTACGCGTTACGCGTTATGCGTTATGCGTTATGCGTTATGCGTTATGCGTTATGCGCTATGCGTTACGCGTTATGCGTTACGCGTTATGCGTTATGCGTTATGCGTTATGCGTTATGCGTTATGCGTTATGCGTTATGCGTTATGCGTTATGCGTTATGCGTTATGCGTTATGCGTTATGCGTTATGCGTTATGCGTTACGCGTTACGCGTTACGCGTTATGCGTTATGCGTTATGCGTTATGCGTTATGCGTTATGCGTTATGCGTTATGCGTTATGCGTTAGGCGTTATGCGTTATGCGTTACGCGTTATGCGTTATGCGTTATGCGTTATGCGTTATGCGTTATGCGTTATGCGTTATGCGTTATGCGTTATGCGTTATGCGTTATGCGTTATGCGTTATGCGTTATGCGTTATGCGTTATGCGTTATGGGCTATGCGTTATGCCTTATGGTTTATACGTTATGCGTTATGCGTTATGCGTTATGAGTTTTGCGTTACGCGTTATGCGTTATGCGTTATGCGTTATGCGTTATGCGTTACGCGTTATGCGTTATGCGTTATGCGTTATGCGTTATGCGTTATGCGTTATGCGTTATGCGTTATGCGTTATGCGTTATGCGTTATGCGTTATGCGTTATGCGTTATGCGTTATGCGTTATGCGTTATGCGTTATGCGTTATGCGTTATGCGTTATGCGTTATGCGTTATGCGTTATGCGTTATGCGTTATGCGTTATGCGTTATGCGTTATGCGTTATGCGTTATGCGTTATGCGTTATGCGTTATGCGTTATGCGTTATGCGTTATGCGTTATGCGTTATGCGTTATGCGTTATGCGTTATGCGTTATGCGTTACGCGTTACGCGTTACGCGTTATGCGTTATGCGTTATGCGTTATGCGTTATGCGTTATGCGTTATGCGTTATGCGTTATGCGATAGGCGTTAGGCGTTATGCGTTATGCGTTACGCGTTATGCGTTATGCGTTATGCGTTATGCGTTATGCGTTATGCGTTATGCGTTATGCGTTATGCGTTATGCGTTATGCGTTATGCGTTATGCGTTATGCGTTATGCGTTATGCGTTATGCGTTATGCGTTATGGGCTATGCGTTATGCCTTATGGTTTATACGTTATGCGTTATGCGTTATGCGTTATGAGTTTTGCGTTACGCGTTATGCGTTATGCGTTATGCGTTATGCGTTATGCGTTACGCGTTATGCGTTATGCGTTATGCGTTATGCGTTATGCGTTATGCGTTATGCGTTATGCGTTATGCGTTATGCGTTATGCGTTATGCGTTATGCGTTATGCGTTATGCGTTATGCGTTATGCGTTATGCGTTATGCGTTATGCGTTATGCGTTATGCGTTATGCGTTATGCGTTATGCGTTATGCGTTATGCGTTATGCGTTATGCGTTATGCGTTATGCGTTATGCGTTATGCGTTATGCGTTATGCGTTATGCGTTATGCGTTATGCGTTATGCGTTATGCGTTATGCGTTATGCGTTACGCGTTACGCGTTACGCGTTATGCGTTATGCGTTATGCGTTATGCGTTATGCGTTATGCGTTATGCGTTATGCGTTATGCGTTATGCGATAGGCGTTATGCGTTATGCGTTACGCGTTATGCGTTATGCGTTATGCGTTATGCGTTATGCGTTATGCGTTATGCGTTATGCGTTATGCGTTATGCGTTATGCGTTATGCGTTATGCGTTATGCGTTATGCGTTATGCGTTATGCGTTATGACTTTTGCATTATGCGTTATGCGTTATGCGTTATGCGTTATGCGTTATGGGCTATGCGTTATGCCTTATGGTTTATACGTTATGCGTTATGCGTTATGCGTTATGCGTTATGGGCTATGCGTTATGCCTTATGGTTTATACGTTATGCGTTATGCGTTATGCGTTATGAGTTTTGCGTTACGCGTTATGCGTTATGCGTTATGCGTTATGCATTATGCGTTATGCGTTATGCGTTACGCGTTATGCGTTATGCGTTATGCGTTATGCGTTATGCGTTATGCGTTATGCGTTATGCGTTATGCGTTATGCGTTATGCGTTATGCGTTATGCGTTATGCGTTATGCGTTATGCGTTATGCGTTATGCGTTATGCGTTATGCGTTATGCGTTATGCGTTATGCGTTATGCGTTATGCGTTATGCGTTATGCGTTATGCGTTATGCGTTATGCGTTAGGCGTTATGCGTTATGCGTTATGCGTTATGCGTTATGCGTTATGCGTTATGCGTTATGCGTTATGCGTTATGCGTTATGCGTTATGCGTTATGCGTTATGCGTTATGCGTTATGCGTTATGCGTTATGCGTTATGCGTTATGCGTTATGCGTTATGCGTTATGCGTTATGCGTTATGCGTTATGCGTTATGCGTTATGCGTTATGCGTTATGCGTTATGACTTTTGCATTATGCGTTATGCGTTATGCGTTATGCGTTATGGGCTATGCGTTATGCCTTATGGTTTATACGTTATGCGTTATGCGTTATGAGTTTTGCGTTACGCGTTATGCGTTATGCGTTATGCGTTATGCGTTATGCGTTACGCGTTACGCGTTATGCGTTATGCGTTATGCGTTATGCGTTATGCGTTATGCGCTATGCGTTACGCGTTATGCGTTACGCGTTATGCGTTATGCGTTATGCGTTATGCGTTATGCGTTATGCGTTATGCGTTATGCGTTATGCGTTATGCGTTATGCGTTATGCGTTATGCGTTATGCGTTATGCGTTATGCGTTATGCGTTATGCGTTATGCGTTATGCGTTATGCGTTATGCGTTACGCGTTATGCGTTATGCGTTATGCGTTATGCGTTACGCGTTACGCGTTACGCGTTATGCGTTATGCGTTATGCGTTATGCGTTATGCGTTATGCGTTATGCGTTATGCGTTATGCGTTATGCGTTATGCGTTATGCGTTATGCGTTATGCGTTATGCGTTATGCGTTATGCGTTATGCGTTATGCGTTATGCGTTATGCGTTATGCGTTATGCGTTATGCGTTATGCGTTATGCGTTATGCGTTAATCGTTAAGCGTTATGCGTTATGCGCTATGCGGTATGCGTTATTCGTTATGCGTTATGCGTTATGCGTTATGCGTTATGCGTAATGCGTTATGCGTTATGCGTTATGCGTTATGCGTTATGCGTTATGCGTTATGCGTTATGCGTTATGCGTTATGCGTTATGCGTTATGCGTTATGCGTTATGCGTTATGCGTTATGCGTTATGCGTTAAGCGTTATGCGTTATGCGTTATGCGTTATGCGTTATGCGTTATGCGTTATGCGTTATGCGTTATGCGTTATGCGTTATGCGTTATGCGTTATGCGTTATGCGTTATGCGTTATGCGTTATGCGTTATGCGTTATGCGTTATGACTTTTGCATTATGCGTTATGCGTTATGCGTTATGCGTTATGCGTTATGCGTTATGGGCTATGCGTTATGCCTTATGGTTTATACGTTATGCGTTATGCGTTATGCGTTATGAGTTTTGCGTTACGCGTTATGCGTCATGCGTTATGCGTTATGCGTTATGCGTTATGCGTTACGCGTTATGCGTTATGCGTTATGCGTTATGCGTTATGCGTTATGCGTTATGCGTTATGCGTTACGCGTTACGCGTTACGCGTTATGCGTTATGCGTTATGCGTTATGCGTTATGCGTTATGCGTTATGCGTTATGCGTTATGCGTTATGCGTTATGCGTTATGCGTTATGCGTTATGCGTTATGCGTTATGCGTTATGCGTTATGCGTTATGCGTTATGCGTTATGCGTTATGACTTTTGCATTATGCGTTATGCGTTATGCGTTATGCGTTATGCGTTATGGGCTATGCGTTATGCCTTATGGTTTATACGTTATGCGTTATGCGTTATGCGTTATGAGTTTTGCGTTACGCGTTATGCGTTATGCGTTATGCGTTATGCGTTATGCGTTATGCGTTATGCGTTACGCGTTATGCGTTATGCGTTATGCGTTATGCGTTATGCGTTATGCGTTATGCGTTATGCGTTATGCGTTATGCGTTATGCGTTATGCGTTATGCGTTATGCGTTATGCGTTATGCGTTATGCGTTATGCGTTATGCGTTATGCGTTATGCGTTACGCGTTATGCGTTATGCGTTATGCGTTATGCGTTATGCGTTACGCGTTACGCGTTATGCGTTATGCGTTATGCGTTATGCGTTATGCGTTATGCGCTATGCGTTACGCGTTATGCGTTACGCGTTATGCGTTATGCGTTATGCGTTATGCGTTATGCGTTATGCGTTATGCGTTATGCGTTATGCGTTATGCGTTATGCGTTATGCGTTATGCGTTATGCGTTATGCGTTATGCGTTATGCGTTATGCGTTATGCGTTATGCGTTACGCGTTACGCGTTACGCGTTATGCGTTATGCGTTATGCGTTATGCGTTATGCGTTATGCGTTATGCGTTATGCGTTATGCGTTATGCGTTATGCGTTATGCGTTATGCGTTATGCGTTATGCGTTATGCGTTATGCGTTATGCGTTATGCGTTATGCGTTATGCGTTATGCGTTATGCGTTATGCGTTATGCGTTATGCGTTATGCGTTATGCGTTATGCGTTAATCGTTAAGCGTTATGCGTTATGCGCTATGCGGTATGCGTTATTCGTTATGCGTTATGCGTTATGCGTTATGCGTTATGCGTAATGCGTTATGCGTTATGCGTTATGCGTTATGCGTTATGCGTTATGCGTTATGCGTTATGCGTTATGCGTTATGCGTTATGCGTTATGCGTTATGCGTTATGCGTTATGCGTTATGCGTTATGCGTTAAGCGTTATGCGTTATGCGTTATGCGTTATGCGTTATGCGTTATGCGTTATGCGTTATGCGTTATGCGTTATGCGTTATGCGTTATGCGTTATGCGTTATGCGTTATGCGTTATGCGTTATGCGTTATGCGTTATGCGTTATGCGTTATGACTTTTGCATTATGCGTTATGCGTTATGCGTTATGCGTTATGCGTTATGCGTTATGGGCTATGCGTTATGCCTTATGGTTTATACGTTATGCGTTATGCGTTATGCGTTATGAGTTTTGCGTTACGCGTTATGCGTCATGCGTTATGCGTTACGCGTTATGCGTTATGCGTTATGCGTTATGCGTTATGCGTTATGCGTTATGCGTTATGCGTTATGCGTTATGCGTTATGCGTTATGCGTTATGCGTTATGCGTTATGCGTTATGCGTTATGCGTTATGCGTTACGCGTTATGCGTTATGCGTTATGCGTTATGCGTTATGCGTTATGCGTTATGCGTTATGCGTTATGCGTTATGCGTTATGCGTTATGCGTTATGCGTTATGCGTTATGCGTTATGCGTTATGCGTTATGCGTTATGCGTTATGCGTTATGCGTTATGCGTTATGCGTTATGCGTTATGCGTTATGCGTTATGCGTTATGCGTTATGCGTTATGCGTTATGCGTTATGCGTTATGCGTTATGCGTTATGCGTTATGCGTTATGCGTTATGCGTTATGCGTTATGCGTTATGCGTTATGCGTTATGCGTTATGCGTTACGCGTTACGCGTTACGCGTTACGCGTTATGCGTTATGCGTTATGCGTTATGCGTTATGCGTTATGCGTTATGCGTTATGCGTTATGCGTTATGCGTTATGCGTTATGCGTTACGCGTTATGCGTTATGCGTTATGCGTTATGCGTTATGCGTTATGCGTTATGCGTTATGCGTTATGCGTTATGCGTTATGCGTTATGCGTTATGCGTTATGCGTTATGCGTTATGCGTTATGCGTTATGCGTTATGACTTTTGCATTATGCGTTATGCGTTATGCGTTATGCGTTATGCGTTATGGGCTATGCGTTATGCCTTATGGTTTATACGTTATGCGTTATGCGTTATGCGTTATGCGTTATGGGCTATGCGTTATGCCTTATGGTTTATACGTTATGCGTTATGCGTTATGCGTTATGAGTTTTGCGTTACGCGTTATGCGTTATGCGTTATGCGTTATGCGTTATGCGTTATGCGTTATGCGTTACGCGTTATGCGTTATGCGTTATGCGTTATGCGTTATGCGTTATGCGTTATGCGTTTGGCGTTATGCGTTATGCGTTATGCGTTATGCGTTATGCGTTATGCGTTATGCGTTATGCGTTATGCGTTATGCGTTATGCGTTATGCGTTATGCGTTATGCGTTATGCGTTATGCGTTATGCGTTATGCGTTATGCGTTATGCGTTATGCGTTATGCGTTATGCGTTATGCGTTATGCGTTATGCGTTATGCGTTATGCGTTATGCGTTATGCGTTATGCGTTATGCGTTATGCGTTATGCGTTATGCGTTATGCGTTATGCGTTATGCGTTATGCGTTATGGGCTATGCGTTATGCCTTATGGTTTATACGTTATGCGTTATGCGTTATGCGTTATGAGTTTTGCGTTACGCGTTATGCGTTATACGTTATGCGTTATGCGTTATGCGTTATGAGTTTTGCGTTACGCGTTATGCGTTATGCGTTATGCGTTATGCGTTATGCGTTATGCGTTATGCGTTACGCGTTATACGTTATGCGTTATGCGTTATGCGTTATGCGTTATGCGTTATGCGTTATGCGTTATGCGTTATGCGTTATGCGTTATGCGTTATGCGTTATGCGTTATGCGTTATGCGTTATGCGTTATGCGTTATGCGTTATGCGTTATGCGTTATGCGTTATGCGTTATGCGTTATGCGTTATGCGTTATGCGTTATGCGTTATGCGTTATGCGTTATGCGTTATGCGTTATGCGTTATGCGTTATGCGTTATGCGTTATGCGTTATGCGTTATGCGTTATGCGTTATGCGTTATGCGTTATGCGTTATGCGTTATGCGTTATGCGTTATGCGTTATGCGTTATGCGTTATGACTTTTGCATTATGCGTTATGCGTTATGCGTTATGCGTTATGCGTTATGCGTTATGCGTTATGCGTTATGGGCTATGCGTTATGCCTTATGGTTTATACGTTATGCGTTATGCGTTATGCGTTATGAGTTTTGCGTTACGCGTTATGCGTTATGCGTTATGCGTTATGCGTTATGCGTTACGCGTTATGCGTTATGCGTTATGCGTTATGCGTTATGCGTTACGCGTTATGCGTTATGCGTTATGCGTTATGCGTTATGCGTTATGCGTTATGCGTTATGCGTTATGCGTTATGCGTTATGCGTTATGCGTTATGCGTTATGCGTTATGCGTTATGCGTTATGCGTTATGCGTTATGCGTTATGCGTTATGCGTTATGCGTTATGCGTTATGCGTTATGCGTTATGCGTTATGCGTTATGCGTTATGCGTTATGCGTTATGCGTTATGCGTTATGCGTTATGCGTTATGCGTTATGCGTTATGCGTTATGCGTTATGCGTTATGCGTTATGCGTTATGCGTTATGCGTTATGCGTTATGCGTTACGCGTTATGCGTTATGCGTTATGCGTTATGCGTTACGCGTTACGCGTTATGCGTTATGCGTTATGCGTTATGCGTTATGCGTTATGCGTTATGCGTTATGCGTTATGCGTAATGCGTTAAGCGTTATGCGATATGCGTTATGCGTTATGCGTTAATCGTTAAGCGTTATGCGTTATGCGCTATGCGGTATGCGTTATTCGTTATGCGTTATGCGTTATGCGTTATGCGTTATGCGTAATGCGTTATGCGTTATGCGTTATGCGTTATGCGTTATGCGTTATGCGTTATGCGTTATGCGTTATGCGTTATGCGTTATGCGTTATGCGTTATGCGTTATGCGTTATGCGTTATGCGTTATGCGTTATGCGTTATGCGTTATGCGTTATGCGTTATGCGTTATGCGTTATGCGTTATGCGTTATGCGTTATGCGTTATGCGTTATGCGTTATGCGTTATGCGTTATGCGTTATGCGTTATGCGTTATGCGTTATGCGTTATGCGTTATGCGTTATGCGTTATGCGTTATGCGTTATGCGTTATGCGTTATGCGTTATGCGTTATGCGTTATGCGTTACGCGTTATGCGTTATGCGTTATGCGTTATGCGTTACGCGTTACGCGTTATGCGTTATGCGTTATGCGTTATTGCGTTATGCGTTATGCGTTATGCGTTATGCGTTATGCGTAATGCGTTAAGCGTTATGCGATATGCGTTATGCGTTATGCGTTAATCGTTAAGCGTTATGCGTTATTCGTTATGCGTTATGCGTTATGCGTTATGCGTTATGCGTTATGCGTTATGCGTTATGCGTTATGCGTTATGCGTTATGCGTTATGCGTTATGCGTTATGCGTTATGCGTTATGACTTTTGCATTATGCGTTATGCGTTATGCGTTATGCGTTATGCGTTATGCGTTATGCGTTATGGGCTATGCGTTATGCCTTATGGTTTATACGTTATGCGTTATGCGTTATGCGTTATGAGTTTTGCGTTACGCGTTATGCGTCATGCGTTATGCGTTATGCGTTATGCGTTATGCGTTACGCGTTATGCGTTATGCGTTATGCGTTATGCGTTATGCGTTATGCGTTATGCGTTATGCGTTACGCGTTACGCGTTACGCGTTACGCGTTATGCGTTATGCGTTTATGCGTTATGCGTTATGCGTTATGCGTTATGCGTTATGCGTTATGCGTTATGCGTTATGCGTTATGCGTTATGCGTTATGCGTTATGCGTTATGCGTTATGCGTTATGCGTTATGCGTTATGCGTTATGCGTTATGGTTATGACTTTTGCATTATGCGTTATGCGTTATGCGTTATGCGTTATGCGTTATGGGCTATGCGTTATGCCTTATGGTTTATACGTTATGCGTTATGCGTTATGCGTTATGAGTTTTGCGTTACGCGTTATGCGTTATGCGTTATGCGTTATGCGTTATGCGTTATGCGTTACGCGTTATGCGTTATGCGTTATGCGTTATGCGTTATGCGTTATGCGTTATGCGTTATGCGTTATGCGTTATGCGTTATGCGTTATGCGTTATGCGTTATGCGTTATGCGTTATGCGTTATGCGTTATGCGTTATGCGTTATGCGTTATGCGTTATGCGTTATGCGTTATGCGTTATGCGTTATGCGTTATGCGTTATGCGTTATGCGTTATGCGTTATGCGTTATGCGTTATGCGTTATGCGTTATGCGTTATGCGTTATGCGTTATGCGTTATGCGTTATGCGTTATGCGTTATGCGTTATGCGTTATGCGTTATGCGTTATGCGTTATGCGTTATGCGTTATGCGTTATGCGTTATGCGTTATGCGTTATGCGTTATGCGTTATGCGTTATGCGTTATGCGTTATGCGTTATGCGTTATGCGTTATGCGTTATGCGTTATGCGTTATGCGTTATGCGTTACGCGTTACGCGTTACGCGTTACGCGTTACGCGTTATGCGTTATGCGTTATGCGTTATGCGTTATGCGTTATGCGTTATGCGTTATGCGTTATGCGTTATGCGTTATGCGTTATGCGTTACGCGTTACGCGTTATGCGTTATGCGTTATGCGTTATGCGTTATGCGTTATGCGTTATGCGTTATGCGTTATGCGTTATGCGTTATGCGTTATGCGTTATGACTTTTGCATTATGCGTTATGCGTTATGCGTTATGCGTTATGCGTTATGGGCTATGCGTTATGCCTTATGGTTTATACGTTATGCGTTATGCGTTATGCGTTATGCGTTATGGGCTATGCGTTATGCCTTATGGTTTATACGTTATGCGTTATGCGTTATGCGTTATGAGTTTTGCGTTACGCGTTATGCGTTATGCGTTATGCGTTATGCGTTATGCGTTATGCGTTATGCGTTACGCGTTACGCGTTATGCGTTATGCGTTATGCGTTATGCGTTATGCGTTATGCGTTATGCGTTATGCGTTATGCGTTATGCGTTATGCGTTATGCGTTATGCGTTATGCGTTATGCGTTATGCGTTATGCGTTATGCGTTATGCGTTATGCGTTATGCGTTATGCGTTATGCGTTATGCGTTATGCGTTATGCGTTATGCGTTATGCGTTAGGCGTTATGCGTTATGCGTTATGCGTTATGCGTTATGCGTTATGCGTTATGCGTTATGCGTTATGCGTTATGCGTTATGCGTTATGCGTTATGCGTTATGCGTTATGCGTTATGCGTTATGCGTTATGCGTTATGCGTTATGCCTTATGGTTTATACGTTATGCTTTATGCGTTATGCGTTATGAGTTTTGCGTTACGCGTTACGCGTTACGCGTTATGCGTTATGCGTTATGCGTTATGCGTTATGAGTTTTGCGTTACGCGTTATGCGTTATGCGTTATGCGTTATGCGTTATGCGTTATGCGTTATGCGTTATGCGTTATGCGTTATGCGTTATGCGTTACGCGTTATGCGTTATACGTTATGCGTTATGCGTTATGCGTTATGAGTTTTGCGTTACGCGTTATGCGTTATGCGTTATGCGTTATGCGTTACGCGTTATGCGTTATGCGTTATGCGTTATGCGTTATGCGTTATGCGTTATGCGTTATGCGTTATGCGTTATGCGTTATGCGTTATGCGTTATGCGTTATGCGTTATGCGTTATGCGTTATGCGTTATGCGTTATGCGTTATGCGTTATGCGTTATGCGTTATGCGTTATGCGTTATGCGTTATGCGTTATGCGTTATGCGTTATGCGTTATGCGTTATGCGTTATGCGTTATGCGTTATGCGTTATGCGTTATTGCGTTATGCGTTATGCGTTATGCGTTATGCGTTATGCGTTATGCGTTATGCGTTATGCGTTATGCGTTATGCGTTATGCGTTATGCGTTATGCGTTATGCGTTATGCGTTATGCGTTATGCGTTATGACTTTTGCATTATGCGTTATGCGTTATGCGTTATGCGTTATGCGTTATGGGCTATGCGTTATGCCTTATGGTTTATACGTTATGCGTTATGCGTTATGCGTTATGAGTTTTGCGTTACGCGTTATGCGTTATGCGTTATGCGTTATGCGTTATGCGTTATGCGTTATGCGTTACGCGTTATGCGTTATGCGTTATGCGTTATGCGTTATGCGTTATGCGTTATGCGTTATGCGTTATGCGTTATGCGTTATGCGTTATGCGTTATGCGTTATGCGTTATGCGTTATGCGTTATGCGTTATGCGTTATGCGTTATGCGTTATGCGTTATGCGTTATGCGTTATGCGTTATGCGTTATGCGTTATGCGTTATGCGTTATGCGTTATGCGTTATGCGTTATGCGTTATGCGTTATGCGTTATGCGTTATGCGTTATGCGTTATGCGTTATGCGTTATGCGTTATGCGTTATGCGTTATGCGTTATGCGTTATGCGTTATGCGTTATGCGTTATGCGTTATGCGTTATGCGTTATGCGTTTATGCGTTATGCGTTATGCGTTATGCGTTATGCGTTATGCGTTATGCGTTACGCGTTATGCGTTATGCGTTATGCGTTATGCGTTATGCGTTATGCGTTATGCGTTATGCGTTATGCGTTATGCGTTACGCGTTACGCGTTACGCGTTACGCGTTACGCGTTATGCGTTATGCGTTATGCGTTATGCGTTATGCGTTATGCGTTATGCGTTATGCGTTACGCGTTACGCGTTATGCGTTATGCGTTATGCGTTATGCGTTATGCGTTATGCGTTATGCGTTATGCGTTATGCGTTATGCGTTATGCGTTATGCGTTATGCGTTATGACTTTTGCATTATGCGTTATGCGTTATGCGTTATGCGTTATGCGTTATGCGTTATGCGTTATGCGTTATGCGTTATGCGTTATGCGTTATGCGTTATGCGTTATGCGTTATGACTTTTGCATTATGCGTTATGCGTTATGCGTTATGCGTTATGCGTTATGCGTTATGCGTTATGCGTTATGCGTTATGCGTTATGCGTTATGCGTTATGCGTTATGCGTTATGCGTTATGCGTTATGCGTTATGCGTTACGCGTTACGCGTTATGCGTTATGCGTTATGCGTTATGCGTTATGCGTTATGCGTTATGCGTTATGCGTTATGCGTTATGCGTTATGCGTTATGCGTTATGCGTTATGCGTTATGCGTTATGCGTTATGCGTTATGCGTTATGCGTATGCGTTATGCGTTATGCGTTATGCGTTATGCGTTATGCGTTATGCGTTATGCGTTATGCGTTATGCGTTATGCGTTATGCGTTATGCGTTATGCGTTATGCGTTATGCGTTATGCGTTATGCGTTATGCGTTATGCGTTATGCGTTATGCGTTATGCGTTATGCGTTATGCGTTATGCGTTATGCGTTATGCGTTATGCGTTATGCGTTATGCGTTACGCGTTACGCGTTACGCGTTACGCGTTACGCGTTATGCGTTATGCGTTATGCGTTATGCGTTATGCGTTATGCGTTATGCGTTATGCGTTATGCGTTATGCGTTATGCGTTATGCGTTACGCGTTACGCGTTATGCGTTATGCGTTATGCGTTATGCGTTATGCGTTATGCGTTATGCGTTATGCGTTATGCGTTATGCGTTATGCGTTATGCGTTATGACTTTTGCATTATGCGTTATGCGTTATGCGTTATGCGTTATGCGTTATGGGCTATGCGTTATGCCTTATGGTTTATACGTTATGCGTTATGCGTTATGCGTTATGCGTTATGGGCTATGCGTTATGCCTTATGGTTTATACGTTATGCGTTATGCGTTATGCGTTATGAGTTTTTGCGTTACGCGTTATGCGTTATGCGTTATGCGTTATGCGTTATGCGTTATGCGTTACGCGTTACGCGTTATGCGTTATGCGTTATGCGTTATGCGTTATGCGTTATGCGTTATGCGTTATGCGTTATGCGTTTATGCGTTATGCGTTATGCGTTATGCGTTATGCGTTATGCGTTATGCGTTATGCGTTATGCGTTATGCGTTATGCGTTATGCGTTATGCGTTATGCGTTATGCGTTATGCGTTATGCGTTATGCGTTATGCGTTAGGCGTTATGCGTTATGCGTTATGCGTTATGCGTTATGCGTTATGCGTTATGCGTTATGCGTTATGCGTTATGCGTTATGCGTTATGCGTTATGCGTTATGCGTTATGCGTTATGCGTTATGCGTTATGCGTTATGCCTTATGGTTTATACGTTATCTTATGCTTTATGCGTTATGCGTTATGAGTTTTGCGTTACGCGTTACGCGTTACGCGTTATGCGTTATGCGTTATGCGTTATGCGTTATGAGTTTTGCGTTACGCGTTATGCGTTATGCGTTATGCGTTATGCGTTATGCGTTATGCGTTATGCGTTATGCGTTATGCGTTATGCGTTATGCGTTACGCGTTATGCGTTATACGTTATGCGTTATGCGTTATGCGTTATGAGTTTTGCGTTACGCGTTATGCGTTATGCGTTATGCGTTATGCGTTACGCGTTATGCGTTATGCGTTATGCGTTATGCGTTATGCGTTATGCGTTATGCGTTATGCGTTATGCGTTATGCGTTATGCGTTATGCGTTATGCGTTATGCGTTATGCGTTATGCGTTATGCGTTATGCGTTATGCGTTATGCGTTATGCGTTATGCGTTATGCGTTATGCGTTATGCGTTATGCGTTATGCGTTATGCGTTATGCGTTATGCGTTATGCGTTATGCGTTATGCGTTATGCGTTATGCGTTATGCGTTATGCGTTATGCGTTATGCGTTATGCGTTATGCGTTATGCGTTATGCGTTATGCGTTATGCGTTATGCGTTATGCGTTATGCGTTATGCGTTATGCGTTATGCGTTATGCGTTATGCGTTATGCGTTATGCGTTATGACTTTTGCATTATGCGTTATGCGTTATGCGTTATGCGTTATGCGTTATGGGCTATGCGTTATGCCTTATGGTTTATACGTTATGCGTTATGCGTTATGCGTTATGAGTTTTGCGTTACGCGTTATGCGTTATGCGTTATGCGTTATGCGTTATGCGTTATGCGTTATGCGTTACGCGTTATGCGTTATGCGTTATGCGTTATGCGTTATGCGTTATGCGTTATGCGTTATGCGTTATG